>NC_088341.1:27452500-27612500 GCF_036884655.1 Musa acuminata AAA Group
AAATTTACTAGTGAAGATCCTGTCACGATCACTTACGATGGACCTTGGCATCCCATGCAGTTTAACAATATTTTCTATGAAAATCTGAGCAATACTAGCAGCAGTGTAGGGATTTCTCACAGCACAAAAATGAGCATATTTCGTAAGTCGATCAACCACCACGAGAATCGTGCTTTTACCTTTGGAAGATGGCAGCCCTTCAATAAAGTCCATGGAGATGTCAGTCCACACTGAGTCTGGTATGGGTAGTGGTTGTAGCTTCCCTGGATTTGTCACAGTTTCACCCTTATGCTATTGACATACATCACATTGTGCCACATATTCAGCAATAATTTTTTTCATCCCTCTCCAATAAAAATTTTGCTTCACTCTTTTGTAGGTTCTTAGGAATCTAGAGTGCCCTGCTGAAGGTGAGGATCTTTACGATCTTTCATATTCAGCATCTCCTTTACGATCTTTTCAATTTCATCTTTCTGGAGGTGAGGATATCGGTACGGTCGAGTGTTCGCTGGTGGCTTGCCCAGAAGGATTGGAATTCGATGGTCATGTTGCCGAGAAGGAGGAAGACCGCGCGGTTCAGCAAATATGTCGACAAATTCAGTAAACAATTGGGCAAGATTTTGATCTTCAATTTCTATTTTCTTCTCTTCTGGTTGTGGCTGGAGATACATCAAAAAGCCACCATTTACCTTGTGCAAAACTTTCTCCATTCGTTGGGTCGAAATAGTGGTAACGTTGCTTCCGCGCTTCCCGCGTAGGATGATCTGTTTGCCCTTACAGTAGAATTTCATAATTAATTTAGAAAAGTTCCAAGAGACATCACCTAGTGTAGTCAGCCATTCTATGCCAAGCACTGCCTCATAGTCATCGATTGGTAGGAGGAAGAAATCGGTGATAATTTCTTGGTCTTGCAGTAATAGTTTCACCTGCGGGCATCTTTGGTCGCACTTTAGGATTCTGCCGTCGGCAACCTTTACATCGAACTTGCTGCAACCTTCAATATGCAGTGTCATCCGAGCAGCAACCTTACTATTCAGGAAGTTATTAGTGCTACCCGTGTCGATAAGAACAGTGATCGACTGTTGTTTGAGAATGCCTCCAACTTTCATCGTTTGCGGATTTGAGTAGCCGGCTAGTGCGTGTACCGTAATGTCGGTCGGCTGTGGCTCTTCTTCCATATCTTCTTCTTCATGTTCAAGGCTCTCTTCTAGATGTTCAATGACCTCTTCTTCTACTGGTTCAATCATAAGAAGTCTACCTTTTTTACAGCGATGCTCGCGGCTCCACGGCTCGTCGCAATGCCAACATAACCCCTTCGCAGATCGCTCCCGAAGTTCTTCTCTTGTTAACCTTTTCGGTGCAGGGACTCGGTTGATAGTAGGGGGGGTTGAGGGCTTTAGTATTGTAGGTCGTGGAGTGATCCTAGTCCTTCGGGCTTCATGGTTCAATCGCTCCTCTTGAAGTCGTGCGAAAGAGATGGCTGCCATAAGCGTGTATGGTTGTCGCGCCTTAACTTCTCCCCGGATCTCCGGCTTTAAGCCCTCAATAAAGGTCCCCAATAGTTGTTTTTCAGACCAATCACGAGTTTGATTAGATAACCTTTCAAACCTGGTTTGGTACTCCTGAATGGTGGAGGTTTGACGGATCTTTGCTAGTTGTCCGTCAATATTCTCGTAATAAGTTGGTCCGAAGCGGATCAGTAGTCCTTCTTTGAATTGTCGCCATGAAAGGACTCCATAAGTGTGTTCAAACTAGTCAAACCATTGTATGGCATCCCCTTCAAGATGTATAGCTGTAATTTCCACCATGGATGCATCCGCAGTTTTATGGTACCGAAAATATCGCTGCGCGCTCGAGATTCAACCAATTGGGTCTCCTTCTTCCCATCTAGGGAAGTCCACTCTCATGCGTGAATAGTTGGGGTCGGTCATAGAGCCTCCCCTCTCTTGGAAGTCATCTCTTTGGGCATGATGTGATTGGTTAGAGCTCTCTCCTTGATGTGATTTCTTCGGGCTTGGTGGTTGGCCCAAACTAAATTCGATAAGGAGAGTCCGAATCTTATCCTCCATTCGTGCCTCAAAGGCTTCTAATTTAGCATTGATTGCCTCCTCAGATGCCATAGTATATGACTCCAAATCTGTGATGTTAAGATCTCTCTTTTGTTGATGGGTTAAAGGCATGTATAGGTTTGATAGAAATCAGTGAAAATTTACTGCAGAATTGTGTTGTCTTGTAAGAGCAGAATTATCATCGAAGAAACAGCGGTTTCTCGATGAAATCTCCACAAACAATTTGAGAGATTTGAGGAGGGAATTGACAGCAAAATCTCAGTTTATATGACAGCAAGGATGTCCAATTTAATCAAGAAAATTTCGGCAGTAACAGCAAGAGAATTGGTGTAAGTTGCGATAGCAGAATTCTCGTCGAAAAATTTCAGCAACTTACGATGAAAATTTGCAGCAATAAAGGAACGAAATTTTTTTTTTTTTGGATTTTCGAATAGGGATAACTAAATTGCAGCAGTAGTAAGGTAGGAAACCAGAACCTGTTACAATTCACGGGGAGATCAAAGGATGATCTGCGGTGGTGGAGATGACGGTGGAATTTGGCGACGATCTTTTAAGCAATTGTGGGAATTGCTTTGGGCGGTTGTGGAGGGTTGATGGATGGCTATGGAAGGGCAGCGAGATGCCAAGAATGCTGCTTTGATACCAGGTGTTAGAACCCTTGCAGATTCTAAACTTGGGGTTAATCTCTTTAGGGGATCGGCCTCCTTGGAACTCTATAGGGGTTCCTCCCTCCAAGTTGCTACTCAAAGGCTGCAGAAAAGATTCATCTATTGCTTAAGAAAAGAGAAGGAATACATGGCTATTTATAGGGCTTCTAAACCCTAACTCCTAATAGGACTCCTACTTAAGACTCTTACTTCTAACCAACTCCTAATAGGACTCCTACTCAAAACTCCTATTCCCTTACAACTCCTAATTCTTCTCTAAGAAAAAAAAACTCCTACATGAATGTCCCTCTCAATTAGGACTCTCCTAGCTAGAGTCTTAACAGAATGTCCCTCTCAATTAGGACTCTCCTAGCTAGAGTCTTAACAAAATGTCCCTCTCAATTAGGACTCTCATAGCTAGAGTCCTAACAGGGAGGTACACAACTTTGGCCCATTTAGGATGAATCTCGTAGAATGATAATCCAACTGTTTTTTTAACCAGATGAAATTTTGCACATCTAGAAAGAAATCTGACTTGCTTGACCTTGTGTGTAATGATTCCAAATCATTTATTATTATAATGATCAAGTGATATTTCCATCAAGAAGAAACTTTCTTACAGATGAAATCTTTAATCAATTTCAAGGTTTATCTCCTTCCTTTTTTAGAATCTTCAATTAAATATATGATTATCTCCTTCCTTTTATGTGACTTTCTTGTTCTTTTCCACAATCTTGATAACCAATATAGGAATTGTAGTAGATTTTGCCATATGACAACTTATGAAATTTACAAAAAAACACCCTAACCTAATTACAATGATCCAAAAGAAAAATAGATAAAGAATGGTTCCACATCATATGTACTAGTCCACTAAAATTCTAATAGGCATAGTTATAAAAACCAAATGGACCGATGTGTATCCTTTCATATTTATCAGTTCAACTAAGAACCAATACTGGCACACAGTTTGGTACCATTCAATATTAGTTTTATCATCTTTTTAGTGATACTTGTGGTATAGTCTGCAGACTCTGCACGATATACTAGTAAATTACTGATCCAACAAATTGTCAGAATTGTATCAGACCAATATTAAAACCCTTGTCCACAAAGGGTACTAATACCAGTTTCTGGACACTGATCATCCAAACCATGAATATGAAACAAATTTCTGTTATGATATACCTACTTTATTATTTTGTTATTTCATTCTTTACAAAATTATAGTCATTGAGAAAAAACTAAAGGATCAGTAGTTCCATGGCTATGAAGATTAAGCACAAAATAGTTCCTTGCAGAAACATTACTCGTACGAGTAAATTGTCCATTATAATTTAAAATAGCCAAGAGCACACTGTGCTCTAGTATGTGAAGCACTTTCTACATCATGATTAATTGACATCTCATGGACTTCATTAGTAATTTTTTTCCAATATGATATTCTTTGCATTACCTCTATTGGTATTCAAAGAATATCATATTGGAAAACATCCAAAAAGGTTCAGTTTATCATAGGATAAACTAATCTAAAAAAGACGCTTCAAAATCATGCTTTCACAGTTCTGGTATTTCTTTCAAATAGAGTTGTTGAATACCAATAGAATTATGTAAAACTTAAGAAGCAACATTAACACAAGAATGTCTTTACTGAAGAACTGAGAGGAATATACCTTTGAGCCAATTTTCAATTTTTGACTTGGATTTATCCCATACTCATTAGGGATAACACCATCTGCAAGCAACTGTAAAGAAAATATTTAAACGACAACTTTGTACATTGTAGGATATAGCAAGGCATATAGCAAGAATGGTCATCAAAGCAACTAATAAATGTTGCATTCTTTTTTAAAATGAATATCAAATGCATTTAAACATTATATAAACAAGCTTTATGGATATTTCATGTACACCATAGCGTCGCTTATGCCAAAATGGCATGACATGCAAACCATTCTGTTCTGAAGGTAGACGTGGATGATGCTAGCAACACTTACGTCGAAAATGCATCATCAGATTTGAGAGTCAACTAGCAACTTTTTTTGTTTGTCTATATGATTTACCGATATCATAAACAATAACATACCTCTTGATCGACATCTTTTGAGGCTCAACTCAATTCTCAGAATTGAACTTGTAGAATGGTTCTACAGTAGCAGGGGAGGGTTGAAAGAGAGTGAGTGAGAGTAACAGTGGGAGAGAGGAGGCAACCAAGAGGCACTTAAATAAGCCCAAATAGGCAGCCAACGTCAATTGGAAGCTTGTAACAGTCAAATTTCGACCGCTACCAACCAGTACCACCCAGTACGCTTTATATTGGGTTGATTTCAGCCAAAATGACCAGGTCCATGAACCAGGAAGCAGTAGGACAAGTAAATACTGGTCTTACTGCACCAATTCAGTTGAAATTACATTCCTTTGTTCTAACCTTTACCATGTCACCCCATCCTAGGTTCAAAGTTATATTAATCAGAAGCTAATCTAATCAATATAGTCGAGCACTCTCAAAACCAAGATGACCCATTGTTAACAGCCATATCAATTGTTACTTTGCTACCTATATTAAACAGTATCATCTAAACCTCTTTTACTTGATTCCTTGACCTTCCCTTAATCAATCTTTTATATTTTAAGCTTCAATTTTCTCCACTTTGATCTTGGTAAGGGACACCATTACATCTCATTCTTGGCTTTCAATGCATCAAGCTCCTGCCTTGCTTCCACTCATTAATGCCTGTTCTTAATTGCTTCCTTGGTGATGTTATATTGCCATTTTAGCAAGATGCATTGTCATAGTCGATGCTAGTGCTAACATGGACCAGAGGTTGCTAAATGGACAGCTTAGGTGATTCACCCACTTACTCTTACATTGACTGATATATCATCAATATGCATAAGACAAATAACCCAGAAAGCAGGGCATCTTTTCGTCTTGATTTTTTTTATAGATATTCTAATAGTTCTCATTCGTTTTGCATTTGATGAGCTTGGACCAGATGTTGCTAAATGGACAACTCAGGTGATTCACCCACTTCCTCTTATTTTGACTGAAATTACATCAGTATTCATAAGATAAAATAACCCAGGAAGCAGCACATCTTTTTGTCCCTACTTTTATTATGGCCATTCTAATAGTTCTCCCTTGTTATTCATGACAGTTCATAACCATTTCATATATGTTCCCTCCCCTCCCGTAATGAAGCCTTCGTGGCCAATGATTCTAGTGGCAATCTGACCCATGAGCAACAAGTGGACCATACCATACAGCTTGGTATTAGTGCTTGTTTTTAAACAAAATAACGAGCTATTCAGTGCAGTCTAGGAAATGTTCTTAGCCTTCTATTATAACCCATCTAATTGAGTTTATTGATTCAGTCCAAACTTCCCTGATTTAAAGAACCAAAACGGGGAAGAATCCTTGAGGGCAAACCATTCACTCCTTTTCATCTAAGAAATGATGAAAAACTAAGTACTCTTTCCTTTTTAAGGCTTGACATATTTGCATTTCATGATTCTAAACTTAATCCTTCAACTTCGTATTTTGTTTTCTTTTGCCAAAATAAGGTGAAACTTATTATGAAACCTAATATTAACAGTGGAAATGACAAACTAAACTATTTGGTTTGTCTTGACATGATAGTTGGTCTCAAATGGAATGATTTGTTCAATTTTAATTAAAGGGAGCATGAGGGTTCATTTCATCCAATTGAGTTGTCATGGAAAGTGAAGCAGACAAGGGGTTAATATTAATTTTGAGCTTTATAGCACTCCACATTCAATTGCACTTGCTGCCAAAGGAGGCGGGACAAGAAAAGCATATATAATTTAAGAGGAGAGAAAAGTGGAATGCATGTAAGCTTTTCCCTCTCTCCTGGCACAAAATCAGGTTTTGTTTGTTTGCGAGTGCTTTTGACATTTCATGCTATTCTAAGACTTTGCATGAAACATAACATAGTATCTGCTGTCACAATGACCGGTCATTGGATGGTACCAGGATGTTGACAATTGTATTAAGCCTAATTGGCACTCAGCTATTGCTTATTGACCAATATGTTGAATAATGTGGACCATTTCAATTTATTTCTCATTTTTAAAAAATATTTTGGGGGTCTTTTGCAAATGTCACAAGTTGTCATGTGGTAACATATTTTATAATCCTACATTAGTTATCCAAATTGCCCAAAGAGAAGAAAAATGAAAACCAAATGAGGAAAGGAAAAGAGGAAAACCTTAGTCCTGATTGGAGATTCCAAGGAAAAATGGAGATAAACCTCATGTATATACATGTATTTCATCATAGATCGTCCCCTAAAAGGAAATTCTTTTCTTATTATAGTAGTTTTCATTTTTCTGACATTTGGTATATGATGAACATGTATATAGGGAGCGCAACTGGGTGGCCAACTAGTTGGTCAATCATGCTAGGATTCTCAAATCCTCTTACTGTTTCTTGCTTATCTGGTCGAACATCCAGGTGTCCTTTTGTATTAGACTTCTTTAGTTTAAATTGAATTTTACTTTCAGCAATAAAGAAAGTTAAAGAAAGTTTTTTTCTTTACTTCTTTAACTTGGGGCTCTATAACAAGGGATTGCAACCTGGAGGATCATAGAATGATTAAATGAATGAACAAGCTCCCATAATCACGGTTTGAATTGCATGATGCCACAATTTAATCTGCTATGATTCCATTGTTCACATACAACACACAAAGGCGTGAAGCCTTCATTCCTATGAATTTAATCTTGAGTCAAAATGAGTGAAATAGTTATCTTTTTTTAATATTATTCTATCTAAATTTTTAGTTCTCTATTTCACAATCAAATACTATAAAACGACAATTTTTTAGCCACCCATCCTTCCGTTCTACATCATATCTAATATCAAGGCATTTGTCCTATATCAATGTTCATTTGCAGCATATATAAAACTTCATTAATTCCTAAACCTAATCTCCCATTTCATTCATTTGGTTATCAATCGCTATTAGGCTCATACTTCCTGCCTGCCTCAAAAGCCTCACATCTATGGATGTCTGAATCAGAGGTGGCAGGGTCCCTACATGCCTCAAAGGCTTACACTCACAGAAGGTGGCATTTTTAGGAATCATGTCCATCAGAATTCCTCCTTCCTACATTATTGGACCTCAATGATAGGTTGCAACATCCTTAGGATGCTGAGCACCCTCTCTCCATACATTGAGCTTGGCGACGTGAGATTCCCAGCCACCTCATGCACCAATTTCTTTGATAAAACCATTATTTCCTTATCCTCTCCCTTCATTGCACAATCCTCTGTAATTGGTTGCATCACCAGCTACTGGACAACAACCACCTACTGTTTCACTCCCACTTGGATTAGATTAGAACTCCAAATTTCAACTGGATAATATATGGATTGGTATTTTAATCCGAACAATCTGATTTGACAGTTCAATTGGCAGTCGGATTATTCAGATCAAGGGCAGACCAGTGCTGATCTGATCCGGGTCAGATTCATTTATAGCCTAACATGTGTATCGCCAAAACAAAAGAAAATTGTAATAAGTTTATGACAAACGCTATGTGGAACATTAGCTTTTCTTTTAGGTATATCCCCATGAACACATCTAATTTGACATTAACTCCACCATGGCTCATGTAGAATATGAATGTATACGTATGCACAATGGCATTATGTGCAACATAAATTTATTTAATCAAAGTATTTGATGCAGAAGAACATATATGTCACCTGAGCGACTTTGAAGAGCTCAGCCAAACCTTCAAGATTAAGATGTGCATTATGAAGGAGATCATATCTGTCATGGTATAGAACTCACACATCAATAATGCCAAGAAAAAAGTGAACCTCAAATTCAATTTTCCTAATAAATGTTGATTATAAGATGTATAATTATAAGCACTACCTAAGGACATAACCAAGAAGCTTATTAGGACATCATCCCTGTGACTGAAAGATTCCTCACTTATAATTTGAATGAATTTGAAGACTTACTTGCAAGAGTCATAGACATCCGGAATTTGTGTGACATCATACCGGCTGCAAAATAAATAGAAATATATTTAGTTCCTTCTAAGTTTAGTCAATCTCAGAATTTATATTCATGATTTTGCCAAAGTAAGAAAAATACATAGCAAAATACATTTCTGCTTGATCATGTACAGGTTGCTACTCATTTTAAAAATCTACGTACTTTTTTCTTTCATTATATAAGTCTCTCTCAAGCTTCTTCCAACGTGCAAACATCAAGAGGAAGCTTTCACTACCACAAGGAAATCCAGCAGCTATTCGAGTTACATCAATTGTTGTTTTACCAAGGGCCTTTGCTTGGTCATAGTGAGGGAGCACAGTGTATGAACTTGTCACAAGCTTCTCATCTTCATCCTCAGCTAGTAGCTTCACTTGTGTGGTTATCTTCTTTGTCAAGTTAACCTATTAAGAAACTCATATAAATCTTTATAAATTTTCCTATTCAGGAAGCACATTCTGTAACAACATAAAAAATATTAAACAATGAAAAACAGATTAGTTCATACCATTTTACCATAACAGTTAAACATGACTCATATTAAAACAATCTAAAGTTTTCCTAACCTAAAAGCTTGCAATATCAAAAATTAGTATTATAAATTCCAAGGCTCCACAGGAAAAGACAAATAAATACTTAAAGGCAAGGAATCTATTTTTGTGTACATTTCCATACTACTGACACCAGCAAGGGCATGAGTAACACAATGATGTGCGGACATACTGTCCACTGCCACTCCAAATGTGTTGGTACTCTTGCCAGCACAGGAAAACAATCACTGCAGGCCTGCAAGTCCAGCTTGTACAATCCCTTGTTGAATTTAGGTTAGAGGGAAGCCAATTAGAATAATGATTGTTATCTTATATGCAATCTCCTAAATCATGCAACCTCACCTGCAGAGTGCCTCTACAAAAGAGTATCGTACTTTTCATCAACTTGTTCCTCAAAAATAACATCTTCTTCCTTTCTTTCCACCAGCACTTTTATTCCATCTTATTTTTCAATTTTGATAATCCTGCTTACAGAGATTTTTCTGTCACCTCTAATTCAGTTTTTTAAGAAAAAGAGGACAGAAAGTGGACTTTCCATCTTGCCCATAATTGGGAAAATGCAATATCCACTTGAGGAGCATCCAACTTAGACTGAATAAACATGTCTATTCAATGGGTTTAACAGAGTCATACATTGTTTCCCACGTACAATTATAAGTCATTACAATTGTAGATTAATAAATAAACAAAACAAGTGGAACAGAAATTTTGCTCTTAGAGCAAAATACGTCATCACTGTTCATCACTGTTCATATATGAGAATTCCTTGTCTGAAAAGTGCTATCTTGCCAAAGATATCTTGCTGTTAGAGCATTGTGCTAGTGGCTGTACAATTTGTATGAATGAAGCCAAAGTCCAAAACATTATGGAACAGAAATTTCTGACGAAGGTTATGGAGTTACGGGAAATTGGCACATAATAGTGGGTTACAGTAAGCCATCCTGCTGATGGAAAAGGCTGGCCTTCGAAGTGGTCTGGGAAGTACCAGGCAACAGGATTGAGGAAATCATGTTACGTCATCTGGTTATACACTTTATCACTCAAAGTTCAGGTTGATGCTTCAGACTATGCTCTTGGAAAGGTCTTGATGCAGGAGGATACAATAGTTGCTTATGAAAAGCAGATGGCAATACAAATGGATTCTATTCTCTGCATGATGATATGACTATAGTCATGCATTGCTCGCGAACATGGTAACACTATCTCTTTGGATCATGATTTGTGGTATGGAACAAACATCAGATTACTTGCAAACACAAAAGAAATCTCTAAATTAGGCTCATTAAAAAGATATTCTCATCGAGTTTGTTATGGTGTAGAAGTATGCCTTAAAGTGAAGAGGGGCACCATGGTTAACAAAGAGAAGTCAGCAACATGCATAAAGTTACATGCATGTTAATTTAAGTTCACAAAATCAGCAAGTGCACAATGCCACATACATGAAAACCATGCAAGGCTGCATCACATGAACAGAGAAAGGAAAGGTCAAGAACCTAGAGGGTCACATTAGACTGACAGGTTTTCTAAACATCAGATTGAAAGAAGTGAAACTTGGGTTTGTTCATACGAGAAGATCCATTTGTTATTCCATTTTAACTGTCCAAGTCCATGTGGTTAGCTGAACAGACCAATAGTTTACAGTATTATCACTGATGAACCAACCAACTTTCTAACCAAGTAATTTATGCAGACTAGAAGTCCTAATGGCCCATAATGCTTATGTTCACATATTAGAAATTGGTTGCTCAAATATGTAAATGCAAAAGCCCACTGACACCATCGAGGTCATCTGCAAGTGATACAGATGCAGCGAGCTTAATTTGTTCACTATGCCACAGCCACTGTCTTTAATGTCTATTCCTAATTGACTGGGGTTGCATGGAATGCACCATATGTCACTTTTTGGTCCACATGCCTGAATAAAGAATGTAACAACCTAGCAACCTACTTGCCTAGTTAACTATGTGAAGCGGGTTAAAATATAGTCCAAAATGGAAAGCACAAGTTGTTCATATTAACCACTCATCTCCATATGTAGGAAAACAAACTGAATCCCTGCTATTCATGCAAGTAACGTAGGATTCTAAGTATTATGAGGCGATCTGGTAAACACCATTATGCTCAAAACTGTCCCTAGGACAGGATTCACCCCGATGGACTGAAATTTCCAATTTCCAATTTCAATTTCCAATAAATCCTGCCCAACAAGCAAGAATGCTCCAACGCAAAACAGGTTCCCACCGAGGAGTGCCATTTCACATACCAGATCCATATTGGTCTTTGTCGGTACAGACCCATTGGTACCAGTGTATCAACACAACAGGCGACAAGACGAGGAGAAACTAAGGCATCTTTTATGGGCATGCCCATAAAAAGAATGATAAAAAATGTAGGCACAACCAAAATTGGAGATTCCATAGAGAAAAGCCTACAATATAGTTGAGAAAAAAATTAAAAGCACAATATTGAGTCAAAACAAGGTACCAAAGGCCGAAGAAGTTGAGAAGCCTTATCAGGCAGACCAGCACCATCAAACATCCATGGAAATTCTGAACCACCATTTTTGTCTATAGCTTTCCCTTCAGAAGTTATAATTTCATGTAATCGGGCCTGCACGGTTCAAAGGGAAGAAAAAAGGAAAAACAAGCCTCAAAAGCTTATGATAACTTTCTTATGAAACATAGTGATCTATATTGCATGGTTGAAATTTAAAAGATATGCAGAAGAGTTAATTTTTGGTCATATATAGTTATATACTATATCAAATTTTAGAACAGAACAATGGTATGCCTGTCCAGCAATTTATAATCTTGAACTAGTTTCAGTGGAGTAAGGAAACAAATTTATAATCTAGAACCAATTTATAAATGCCTCCAACCAGGATTATGCCTGTTCAGCATCCATGAATGATTAGGAAACGTGGAAAACATAGACCCTCCGGGATTGATCATGGATCATTCCTGATGTGTGGTGGGGCTTATCAATTGACCAATTGTATTGCTTGTGGGCTCAATGAAAGGGGTCGATCAAGGATTTTCAACCTTTCTATTGCCAAGAAATTGTGAGGATTTGAAGAGGAGAGTTGATTCCGAGACTTGCATTGTCATGTGTTCAATTCCTCACAGGAAGCATAGAAGAAAGTTTTAGCTTATAAAGGAACCACAACACTGAAAATAATCCATGATTTGATCATTTCCAGCAATAAACAGGGTCATTTCATCAACAATCATATCACATTAATATACATACGTAACACATAACTTATACCTACTAGGGTATGCTTACTGTTTTTTTCTTTTATTTTCTATATTACCAAATGACCAGATGATCTGTAGACTCTCCTTTTGACAGCTCACTTAGACCAAAACTAGAAATATTGTATTGTAATCTATTCTTTAATCCAACTTCTAAAATAAGTGCTAACACTAATTTATGTGGTGGTGGAATAATAAATTAGTTTAATTCAAAGACACCAGGGAATGAAAGCCATTCTTGGGCAATTAAGATATCACACATCAGTTAACCTATATGGCTAGGTGTTGTAGCTTATAAGTTTTCATCTTCATGGACTTGTTCTTTTATATCCTTTTAATGATCTTCATGTTAAATAACGTTAGAAGCATTCTTTGACAAGTGCATGTAATAAGGTTGAACTTCTATGGCAATCACCACTAGAATGTTTTCTGTTGAATGTTTATAGCCAGATGCAACACATTAGCTCTGTTGGTACAACCCATACATATCATGTGAATAGTTATAAATTCAATCATGGTAACTAAAAGTACTTTAGAGAAGAATAATGAACATTGCTAATGTTAAATCTCAAGGAATGGCCAAAATAATCAGGCTAATACTATTAAGCACAGATTTCCTAGTTTCGTGGTTCTATAATAACTAAAAGCCAATACCGATAAGTTCTCTTCTTTATCATTAACTTATCATAAAAGTGTAATATAATCTGACAAAAATAAACATTGTTAGACATAACAAAACCAACCTTAGCTTCGTCCATCTCAACACTAGCATCTTCTAGTCCATCCAACATGGAAGAGTCTTTACTAACAAGTGAAACCTAAGAACAAAAGACATTCTTAATGTAAAATAGGACAAATATATAATGGCAGACAATAAACAGAAATGCTGGATACTAACCAAAATTGGTGTTAGCTGCCCCTCCAGATCAAGAAGGCCTTTTGCAAATGCAGCTGCTGACATCTGCAACAAATTTGGTGTAAATTCTAATCATAATGTGGTATATATATGATTAGTAGAAAGCCACTAATCACTTTCTTAAGAATGCAACAATCATAAAGAAATATCAAGTACAAGGAAAGTATAAAACTATATAGAAGAGTTACACAAATATTGACAAAGTTAAGAAGAATAGCAAAGGCATTCAGACACATAAAAAGTACCTGAACACGGCCCTCATCTGAACTGTATATCTTTAGATCATGCCGGTAAGTGCTATGCAGGCGAAGTAAGCCAGTGCCTTCACCTAAATGTTACAGGCAAACAGAGATTGAGGTGTCAGTCATCGACGATTTTAGCACATAACTCAACAAAACTATGTCACATATTAATTTAAGAATATTGACTATGAAGAACTTTTACCGAAGGAAATCTATCCGATAGGAATTGCACACAATAATTTATTTCTGTTCAAGATAACATTCAGAGAAATTGTACACTTCTTCAGAATCATACTGTGACTCCACAGTATACAATATCAACTGATCTGATATGATACACATTATACACAACCCATATCAGTACAGTCCAAGGCCGACTTGGTTTTGTTTGCTTTTAGCATTAATACAAGAAATGAATAGGAAATGATGCAAAGTCTTCAATTTTGGTTGTTCCTCAAGGATTTATCAATCTCTAAAAAAGAAAACAAAAAGGAAGGAGGAAGGAGGAATGAGAGATGAGGTAGATAGTTGCCATAAGTGACAACAATAGGCACAGGAAGAGAAGAGGAGAAAGCAGAGAAGGAAAGACAATACACCTGTGAAATTATTATTCTATAATAGAGATTTGAAAGGCTCACTGTACTGTGGTGTGTCGCTCGGTACAGATGGTATGTATTGGTCCGATAGGGGACTGATATAGGTGGTACATCGATACACCGCTCATGTACTATGTGTAAACATGCTCGATATGGCTCGGTACAGTTTGATCCGTACCATATCAACAATTGGTTGGTACATCGGTACAAACCAGTAAGGCAAACCATGATTTTTTTAAAATCCCAACCTTGAATATCTGATTTAAAAGAGCCCCACTAATTCTGACCATATCACTGAAGCTGGTATTGTGAGCCTTGGTGGAACCTGAATAATATAACATGATTTTCACAAAAGTAGGTTATATTCACATGCTAACCTGAAAAACTGCATCTTAAATTTTTGAACTTAAGATGCTTGAATAGTATAACCAAAGGCAGTATACAGTCATGGACTAGAAATAAATTAGATGTCTTCTACCCTATAAGCACCATCTTAAAGCTCTATGTTCTTGGATTTAATCCAGTACATAAAAGCTCTCTCATGCAGGATTTTAAATTTAATGACCAAGGTGCATACCAATGATTGTTAAAATGCTTTGGCCAAATGGTATACTTTAACATGGCATCCGTAATGGCTAGAATAGGTTCTTCCCGAGACAACAAAATTTTGTCTCATGCTTATGGCATGAATTACTATGCTTACACAATCCCAATATCATACACCTTTAGCAAGGACTGAAACTGAAGCCCATGCTTTCATGATTACTTGCTTTCTTTCCACAAGGAAATAAGAAGCACGCCAGAGTGTGAAGCTATATGAAAGCAAACAATGAGAAAGTCTCTCTTGTTTACAGGAATAAGATAGATCCAACCTTTGTCATTAAGTTAATCATGGTCCTATAAAAGTCTGCTGCCACATGAAAAAATCATGACTCATAGACAGTACTAATTGCAAAGAAGATTTAAGTCCTAGATCTAAGGGACTAGTTGTTTAAGTAGAAGATATAAATCCCAAATCTGATCTGATCCTAATCTAAATCTCTTTCATTTAGACCTCATTTAGGGCTTGATTTACAAAGATCAAACCTTGATTCTTGTATATCTAAGCTAGATCCATTTGGACCTAGGCAACAACTTCGTTCAACGAACTGTTCATCGCTTTTGCATTATTGTACCGAGACATGACAGCATGTTTTGCCTTAGTTTTTGTGTGTTTTGCTTGTAAAAATGTATGTTCGAACAGGTTGCAGCGCTGCAATGCGATCGCTAGCTGCGCCGGGCCGAACTACCCAAAACAGCTCCGTTTTTGCGTGTCATGGCTTGTTTTTTGCAAGCCGCAGCTCAAGCAAAACGTCAGTCATCTCAGCACCTTGGAACCCCCTGAGTGGCACAGGGCTGGATGGGGCTTCGGTATATTGTCGGACATTGAAAAATCTCCACAAGTTCGCACGTTAACTTGACGAGAACTTGCCTTTGGGCCCGACACCCGGTGAGCAGTTGTTTGTGGACTTGCAACTGTTCGTTCTACCTTCTAAAGTCCTTGTTTTCCTCCTTCCTCTCTTTTCTCCTGTGCACACAATGTGCTTGCTGAATTGCTTGTAAAGCTTCCCCTTTTGCGAGACGTCGGGACTTGTCCGTCGCTCGTTCTTCGAACTAATCAACTTTCTCTTTTATAGGTCCTTCGGGACCTGAGTGAGGTTACAAATTGGCTGACCCTTTGCGGACGCATATCGCAAGGGTGCGTCACGACTTAGGCAATATCAGCTAAGTCCGAAGAGTTTGCGCAAGGGTGCTTCGCGACTTAGGCAACTCAAGCTAAGTTCGCGTCTTGGCCGCAAGGGTGCCTTACGACTTAGGCAATTCTAGCTAAGTCCGTGACACTTTGTCATTAAGTTAATCATGGCCCTATAAAAGTCTGCTGCCACATGAAAAAATCATGACTCATAGATAGTACTAACTGTAAAGAAGATTTAAGTCCCAGATCTAAGGGACTAGTTGTTTAAGTAGAAGATATAAATCCCAAATCTGATCTGATCCTAATCTAAATCTCTTTCATTTAGACCTCATTTAGGGCTTGATTTACAAAGATCAAACCTTGATTCTTGTATATCTAAGTTAGATCCATTTGGACCTAGGCGACAACTTCGTTCAACGAACCATTCATCGCTTTTGCATGCTTGTACCGAGACATGACAGCATGTTTGGACTTAGTTTTTATGTGTTTTACTTGTAAAAATGCATGTTCGAACAGGTTGCAGCACTGTAGTGCGACCGCTCGCCGCGCCGGGCCGAACTACCCAAAACAACTTCGTTTTTGCATGCCACGGCTTGTTTTCTACAAGCCGCAGCTGCAAGCAAAACGTCAGCCATCTCAGTACCCTAGAACCCCCCGGGTGGCACAGGGTTAGATGGGGCTTCGGTATATTGTCGGGCGTTGAAAAATCTCGACAAGTTCGCACGTTAACTTGACGGGAACTTGCCTTTGCACCCGACACCCGGTGAGCAATTGTTTATGGACTTGCAACTGTTCGTTCGACCTTCTAAAGTCTTTGTTTTGCTCCTTCCTCTCTTTTCTCCTGTGCACACAAGGTGCTTACTGAATTGCTTGTAAAGCTTCCCCTTTTGCGAGACGTCGGGACTTGTCCGTCACTCGTTCTTCGAACTAATCAACTTTCTCTTTTACAAGTCCTTCGGGACCTGAGTGAGGTTACAAATTGGCTGACCCTTTGCAGACGCATATCGCAAGGGTGCGTCACTATTTAGGCAATCACAGCTAAGTCCAAAGAGTTGGCGCAAGGGTGCTTCGCGACTTAGGCAACTCAAGCTAAGTTCGCGTCTTGGCCGCAAGGGTGCCTCACAACTTAGGCAATTCTAGCCAAGTCCATGACACTTTGTAATTAAGTTAATCATGGTCCTATAAAAGTCTACTGCCACATGAAAAAATCATGACTCATAGATAGTACTAATTGCAAAGAAGATTTAAGTCCCAGATCTAAGGGACTAGTTGTTTAAGTAGAAGATATAAATCCCAAATCTGATCTGATCCTAATCTAAATCTCTTTCATTTAGACCTCATTTAGGGCTTGATTTACAAAGATCAAACCTTCATTCTTGTATATCTAAGCTAGATCCATTTGGACCTAGGCAACCATTACGATCACGTTATTGCATCAGTGTCACACTCTTAACCAATATCAGATGCCACGAGAGTAGTTTTATACATGGGTCCTGTAGGCATTTTTTATCTATCAACAGATACATTATATGGAGGATCCCAATCGACTGTGGATTCACATCAATCATTTTGGTGATAGGAGAAGGTGTATGCGTTAATTTTACATCTAATAATAATAGAACTTCTTTCTATGTACATGTGTTTTCTTGTGATTCTTATCGGAATATATATTTCAATTTGTATTTGTCAAGAAAAATCGAGAAAGAATCCTAGCTTAGAGTTTGTACAGGTCCCGTTTTCGAATTTTAATTTCTTACATAAAAATACCAAACTAGGATTTGAGAACTTTCTGCTCAGTCTTGTCAAGGCATAGAAAGATTGATTTTATTAGAGATTTAACTGCACCTTTATAACATAAGCAAGGGACAAGAGAACAGACAACATAACATGGATTAGCTGATACAAGAATTCATGGCAAGAGTCAAAACAGTTAAGGAAACATATATTAGTAAATAATATGATAGCAGATTTATATGTGGACAAAGTAATTCCACTAAATCTGTCGGCAGAAAGCAAAGATTAATTACACAAGTATATGGGAATTCCCATATCATTCAAAAGAAAGCAAGCTTTTGCACAATAAAATGATCAAAGCATATACCACATTCCAAATGAAGTTAGAACTATGAGAAGTATTACCATCAAAATCAATGGGCCATTGTTGAATGCTCTACAAATAACACTAAAATGACCAAGAAATATGGGAAAATATGAGTCATTCATCAGTTGTAGGTTAATGTTTATAAAGAAAAGCTCTTTTATAAATATATGTCATATAAACCAACCATGTTCGTAATGCACAATCAACAATGATTGTATAGCATGGGAAAATAGATGTATTCATCCAGGGAAGGAAAGGAAAATGGAACCAATAGAAGCAAAAAAATAATGCTTATGCCTTGCAGATGTGCATTACATGTGAATAAGAGCTTCATGCACAAGGAAAAATGAGAATCCAAGGAATAATAATTTGATGTGATGACTACAGATAATTAGCAAAATTTAACACTGGCAGAAAGGAATGTGATTTCTTCCAAGACGGTATAATACGGGTGATACGTATCGGTCCATCCAATGATCAATAGAAACTGATCCATTGCACTTATATGGGAGGACACCATATCAGAGGCCATTGCACTTAATAGCAAAAGACAGTAGAGTATTAATAGTATAAAATGCACAAATAAGGAAAAAGGGGATATGACATTCAAGAGAGATAGATGAATGATATAATATGCTAATTGATATACATAGAGAAAGTTAAGAAATCAAAATAATCCCATGCTGATTACCATTATATTAAATAATTAAAATAATCATATGATCGAAGGTTCGTCATACCTTGGCATACTGCCCGGTAATGTTAGTATGTGTCGGTCCGATAGGAGACTGATATAGGCGATGCATATCGATTTGTCAATACGCCCATCGTACCCATGTGTCAGTATATCGATATGGTTCGGTATGTACTATACCGATGGCCAATTGGTACACTGGTATGGACCAATAAGGCCAACCATAATATGACCTACATATGGGCCTCTTTTTCTTTTTTACATACGATCTCATATTTTAAATATCCAGTAATTCTATTCCTAGCAATGGTAACATAACATGACTCCTTGAAGCTATTAACTAATTATATAAGTAATTTTCAAGTTCCTCATGGGGATATCAAAACTAAGAAGATGAAACAAAAATCAAAAGCACTGAAGAATGGTTAAGAAAAGGGAAAAAGGAAGGGTAGGGGGCCAAAGTTAACAAGGTGGGCCCAAGAATGTCAGTGTGAAAGTAGGGCTCACCATATAACAAACAGCAGATGACAAGATATTAGGTCTACAGCTCATCATACAAGGGATAAAAAGCCTTGAAGTCAAATTATGGATGCTGGACCCTTCATGAACCAGGCCAGAGAAGGTTTAAATCACAAAAAAGCCACTCGACATAAAAGGGTATAACCAGTTAACCACATTCTTTTGACCTATCCAAGGCTTCTAGTAGGAGAATACCTACACAATAGGTTGCAAGGACTCATACCAAGATGTGCTAAGGGTGCCATGCCAAGTTAGTTGAGGAACTAAAACAGGGTCTTTTGCCATGCAAAGGGTATGCCAATATGCCCTTGGAAATAAGGGCACCATGCCAATATGCTCCATCAGCACAGGACATGAAAAACCCTACCACTATATCCAAGTACTCAAATGATTTCAGCACAAGAACAATGATACATATTGGGACAACTTTCTCGGTGCGTGATGTATTTTGAGATCAGAGAGGTGTCAATGATGACTAAATGATTAACCATATTCCATAATCCTTATGCTTCAATGAATAGTACCAGCAACATGCTAATGCATAAATTGATATCATTTCTATGGATATCATTGAGACCAAGGTTCGTTGTACTGCAGCATATAGCTCGGTACAAGTGGTATATACCAGTCCAATAGGGGATTGTTACAGGTGGTATATCGATATGCCCTCATGTACCATATGTCGATATGCTTAGTACGGCTTGGTGCAGCTCAGTATGTACCGTACCGATAATTGGTCGGTACACTGGTACGGACCAATAAGACGAGCCATGATTGAGAGTTTGAGACACTTATATTTAAAGTGGTTCTATGGTTTGCTTGGACCTGATGGTCTATTAGGTCAACAGCACGAGCCATGACGTGTCTTCCAACACTGTGCTTACTTAATACTTTAAAGAAGTTCCACTGCATGTGATGGTGTACTGTCATGGACTATTCGCACAGGCCACAACTTGTGAAATATTGTCCATGCCGTTGTCTACCTTAATGGTTCGTTCATGCCTTAGGAGCATGTATAGGACTTGTATGTATAGTGTGGGTTTTTAGACTATTTAAGGCTTGCAGGGTTCACGAGCGATCATAACATGAAGGCAAAACTATCCAAAGGAAAGGAGCCTCTAGCCCATAAATTGTAGGGTTTTTTACTCATGCAGAGAAGGGACACAAAAAGGCCAGTCACATCAACATCTTGGAACCTCCCAAGTCGTATAGAGCTAGATGGGTTTTCATATTAGTTCCCAATCACACGAGCACTTGAGCGCAAGGACTTGATACCAAGGATTGAAATTTTATACCATACCGGAGTTTCGAGCTTGCTCGGTATGGTACAATATTGTGTACTGAGTGGTACGCCAAGGCATACCGAGCGGTACACCTAATTTAGGCGTAAAATCCTTCGAAAATACCTGAAAATAAAAAAAAGGTTAGAATAGGGTTTTTAAGTTAGAAATAAATATAGTAACAATATAAGTTTAGCAAAACCAATGTAAATTAGGTAAGAATAGTATCACATATCTTTTTCAGACTTTGAGGAATAGCCTTGTACAAGGTTCGTATTTCGGTCCATTACGGTCTTATGTAAATATTGAAATATTTACAGAAAAATCATTTGAATTGTCAATTCACAAATCGTTGCTTTATAGAGTTTAAAAGAGTGTAAATATGAGAAAAAAATGAGTTTGAGGTAGTTTAAGAGAGTGTGATAGTGAAATGGAGTGAAATAAGTGAGAAGATGAGTTTAAAAACCTAAGAGAAAAGGCTCCAACAATCATTTTGACTATTAGAGCACTATTACAGATCGGTAATGATCAAAATCGACCTTTACCGAGCTGTGTTGAGCGGTAACGATCGAAATCGACTGTTATTGAGCTGTCGGGACGTATGGTCAAAATTTCGACTGTTATCATCAAATATACCCCCGTTTCGTTCGATACAAGGCGATATTGAGCGTTCCGCGTACCGATATACTGTCGAATTGGTATGTACCGCTCGTACTGGGCGGTATTATTCGAAATTAAAAACCCTGCTTTATGCATCACTGACTAACCTTGCATTCTTTGTTACGTAACATTTTCGAATGAGCAAAGTGTCTCAATTTCAGTTATTAAATAAAACATTTTGTTGAGTTATACTTGTGTGATCCCGAGCTAATGCTTTGGCAGAGCAACAATGCATATATTCAATTGTTCACTGACCTCTTTTGCTCTTGCATGTCCCTAAGGAACCAGAGGCTTCAAGAAAACACTTTGCAAACAAATATCACAAGAGTGGTGCCCGACTTTGGCAAAATCAACCAAATCTGTGACAACACATTATGCCGAAAGATGCTAGACCCATATTGATCTGGTCGAGGATCGACTTGGGTCTAGTACCCGAAACATCAAACCATTTTAAACCAACAAAAATGTCCATTCAGCATCACAAGCCTTTGATTAAAAGTATTTGACATTCTTTCAGTTCAAACAAGGAATAAAATGTCAGTAATCACAATAAATTTTCAGTTAGAATATAACCTGGATATATATTGTTCCGGAAGTACCTTCCTAGCTCTTCTGCCTGGGAAAAGAAAATAGTAATAATCAGCATGAAAGTGATAACTGTATTAAGCAATAATGAATATCACTGAAATGGAAAGAATGTTTTGTTAGCTTTCAAGTGTTCTTGCAAAGACAATTAAAAGCACTAAGATCGCAGCAACACCACTCATCAACCTTTACGTACTGCAGCCAGTAAGACTGCAGATCATTCATTTGAACAATTCCAAACAGGCTAACTGATGAGGTGACTTAAAAAACAATAGGAAATTTCGGGGAAAAGAATGTGACACAAGTAACCTGCTTTCTTCCAGCATGTGTAAGAACACCACCATACTTGAGAACCATGAGAGCTTCAACAGGATGTTCATCTTCACCAACACCATCAGATTTTGAAAGTTTAACCCATTTTGATGGCTTTAGTTGCACTTTCCGGTAAATACCTGAAAAATGGCCACCCTGACACCATAACAGTAATATCAAAGTATGAAACATATTTTTCAGATGATAGGAAAGAGAAATGAAGCTCATAATTACACTGTCAATAAAAGTGCATCAATCTTTTTTAAATGTAACCAGTAAATATTATCTCATAGGAAAATGATCAAGCACACAAGAGGCAAGCAGCAGCAGCAGAAGCAACAACAACATTAACAACAAAGCTATAAAGTTCCAATTATTTGGGGTTGACTACATGCATCTTTTGTTGCCATTGAGATATGTAAAGAGTCATATCTTTGGTTAAGAGTATTTACGTCTTTATTTATAATTTTTATTAAAGTCTTTTTAGCTCTCCCTCTATCTTTCGCCATGATCTCCAATCAGATGCTGATCAAACCAAACCAAGACAAACCCCAATCTCGAGCTCAAAGACTAGATTCAAGTCAGCTCAATCCTAGTACTAGTAGAACTAGATTCAAGGCAGCCCCTACCCAACTAGGCCAGCCTCCAACAAAAGACTCCTGCGGCTACAAGGAATTGAGGAGAAGTCCTACTCAGTTAAGACTTAAGGTGCCCTCTAATCCTATAAAGCTAAGGGGTTGCAACCCCTTCGAAGCATCCCAAGTCGTATCCCCTTTTGAGTGCCCAACCAACCCTAGGCTGTGAAGAGAGGACAAAAGAGAGGGACTTTGCAAGTTCAACAGCTTTTCTTCCTGCTTGCAGCCACCTTACTGCAAAGATCTTTTTCCAACTTGCTACCAAGCTCAATAGCTTCCAAAGAGTCCTTTGGCAGTAGCAAGAAGAAGAACGAAAAGACAACCAAAAAGCCACTCCAGATGGCCCTAGTTCCAGCTTGCATTGAGAGCTAATGGAAGGGGAGTTCAGAAAAGGGATATGCCCTCTAGCTACAACCCCTTCTTTCTCGATTTCCAACAGCCAAAGTCCTTCATCCAAACTTCGTCTAGCTACTATGAGAAGTCTCAAAACCCTACTGCCTATCCAAACCTCAGGAGGAGGTTCTAGTAGCAAGAAAAGGAGACCGAAAATGGCAGTGATCCTTAATATGTCGAGAGCACCCAGGTGTTGTCTAAAGACAACCTGCATTCTTACGCACCTATCAGTCTCTATTCATGTTTTTGTTGCTTTAGCCTTTGCAATAGGCACATTAACTTGTTTTCTTTTAGTTTTACACTTATTTTCTAATGATATTACTCTCCTCCATTAGAACTTCCATCCAAGACGTGGTATCAGATCGATGGATCGTCGAACCTGAACCTTATAAAGATCACCTTAGACCCTCATACCACTAATAGTAATTATTTCACATCTTCTAACTACTGCATCTTCTAACCCTATATTCATACCATCTAAAACGATTCTCCCTTAGTTTATCCTCTAATAATGTGATACCTAATTATTCATAAATGAAAATATTTCTTTAGCTATCTCAATAGCTCCACATATGCAACTCAACATTCTCATCTCAACAACACAAACATTTTTTATATATTGTTACCTACTTGCCAAACACTATTAATGCCCCTCGTCATTTTAATTATCCTATTTTTACTTTATAAATAATATTTCCATTAGTCTCTCTATATTGTTGAGTAATTAATCTAAAATACTTAAAACTTTTACTTAAATTACTAAAATTACTTTTACTTAATGAAACTTTTAACCCATCCAACTTTACTATATCAACGTGTTTATTACTCTTATTTCTAAAATTACTATATCAGCATGTTTCTAAAGATTGCCTTACAACTTTAGAATTAATTCCATTTAAACTTTTATCAACTAATACAATACCATCAACAAATACCATACTATCTTGTAAATGACTACTAAGTTTGTCCATTATCAATATGAAATGATAGAGACTTAATGTGGGTGCTTGGTGTAGTCTTATAAATTTATAATAATAAAGAACTCATTAAATAAACTTTCTATATTTCTAACACAAGTGACTACATTATCATACATATTCTTTATAACATCAATATCATAAATCTTTAGGAACTCTCTATCTTGGAACTTCTCTAAATCTGGTTTAATTCAGTGGAATGTTTATTGATGGTCTAATCGAACATTAGGTTTAATTGTATCCAGTTTAATTCTATCAAATGTGCAAGCTTAAGCCAAATAACATTGGGTTTAATCCTAGTTCGATTGAAACAAATCAGCTTGAGCCTAATTCCACCTTGCTCACCCCAAGGCCCCGTGCAAGACTTGCTTCTTACCTGGAAAACTAAAACTTAATTTAAACGAACGAGAACATCTTCATGCCTGCTATGCATGGCACAAATGACGATATGGCACATGCAAAGGTGGCCTCCAACAACTGACGAGCAGCTTACGTGCATAAGGCAAACCTCTGGCGATGTCACCTCTTGCCTTCTCCCTGGAAGCTCCTCTCTCCCTTATGCTGCCTTCTCCCTAGGTGCTATCCTTGCCTTGGCCTCCTCTATTACACCCCTCGTAGACTCTACTAACAACCCTCTCTATCCTCCAACTCCTCAAACCCCGATAGCCCCCCTCTCCATCCTCCTCCGTCATTGATAGCCCCCCTCACCCTCCTCCCTAATAACTATACCCTTTTCTTCTCTATGCTTCTTCCCCTCCCCCTCCCTCCTTGATTATTGCCTACTACCTAATCTGTATGGGGTTCAAGTTCAACAATCCATCAATCCAATACCACCTCACAGATGGAAGTTTTAACGGAGGAGAGTGATATCACTAAGGAGCAAACACAAAACCGAAAGAAAATCTCTATTTCTCATAAAATTAAAGTGTTAACTATAAGGCTAAGCAATGGAAAAAAGCGTAATAAAAGACTTGAACGAAAGCATTAAAATGGAGGTTGTCTTTGGATAGCACTTGGGTGCTCTTAATAAAAAGGTCTTACTATCAGTTTTGGTCTCTACCTTTCTTGTTGTTGGAACATCCTCCTAAGGTTTAGACAATGAGCAACGGGGCTTCTCATAGCAATTGGAAGAAGCATTGATGAAGGACTTCCAGTGTTGGAACTCAGGAAGTGGTTGAAGATTTAGGCATCACCTTATAGAATTCCTCCTCTCTCTTTGGCTCTCTCATCTCTCTTGGCAAAAGCTGGAAGGCTAGGGTTAATTCTTGGTTACTCTTCAAGGAGCTCTCCTCCTTTTGTAGCTAAGGTAGAGTAGGAGTCCTAATTCTTTTAGAACTTGGAAAGTCATAATACATTTAGGACTTGGAGATTCCTAATGCAATTAGGACTTGGAGCTTGACTTAATCTGGCTGGACCTAACCTCTTTGGATTTGATGGACCTCAAGTTAAGTCCAGCCACATTGGACTTGAATCGAAGTTTGAGTCAAAGTAAGGTAGGGCTAAATTGGACTTCGACCGGAACTCGATTTAAGCCGACTTTGAGTGAGGCTTAAACTGACTTAAATATGATCTTTAAGCTCAAACTCTAGCTTGATCTTAGTTTAGTTTCATCAGGATCAAATTGAAGTCCAATTGGAACTCTAGTTGGGCCGAATTGGAGTTTAACTATAACTCTTCTAGATCGTCCTTGATCATGACTTCCCCTAATTAGATGATTCAACTACCGATGAATCTTTCTTGGAGGCTTCCTCTTTCTCCATTTTAGGTTGGAGGTTTTGCTTTGGTCTGTCGATGTCGTTGGCGTCATCATACCCGACTGTATCGACTACATGCGTCGTTTTGATGGGGTTCTCCTTGTTGTTGATCGCCGTCAACTCGAGGGCTTTCTTTCTCTTCTTAGGGCTTCAAGGTTGCTAATGCCCCTTTTGATTTCTCCTCCTCTTTTCTCATGTTAAAGATAGACCTTGTTCTTTGCATGCCGAATTTATAGCCACAAGCTTCTGATAAGCACTCACTATCCTTTTTTCTTGGTTGATGGAAGTCAAGTCTTTTGTCAAACCAATCGATTCTTGAGTGATGAGGAACTTTCTTTTATCCTTTAGAGTTGAGACTTTTGGACTCAACAAACGTACATGACATCTCGATCCCATAAGTAGGGGCTCCCTAGGATGACTTGGCATATGTCAAGCGGAACCACCTCATACGTCACCTCGTCGATGAATTCCGTTGTGATGACAAAGTGTATCTTGCATTGTTATCGATCATCATCTCCACATCATCATGAAACTATCCAAGAGGATATGAGAATGGATGTAGCATCATCACTAGGCCAAGCTTTTTGACCAAGCTGACAGAGATGAGGTTCTCTTGGCACTCGATGTCAAAAATCACTCCGACTTCTTGCTTCACTTAAATCTTTATGGTGAAGAGCTTTTCTTGAACCTTTAAATCGAGGGTCGGACTCGAGTCTATAACCTTTGATGTAGCCATCAACGATAAACATGTATCCGAGTGTGAGACCGATGAAAGTTCAATGGAGTAGTTGCTCGTGGTCATGGCTACAATTTGCCAATATTAATTATTCTTCGACCACTTCTTTGAGAAGAGTTTTGGGTGAATCTTGCAACACTTTTCGTTTGAGTGACCTATAATTTTACAATGTTCACAAAAATGATCCCTTTGTTACAAGGAAGAAGTTTTACCACCCTCAAAATTCTCTTAAATCTTCAGGTTGCTCCCTTTAACCTTTCTACTAGTTTCTCATTGTGGGTGCGATTCTCTCTCGATTGTCATCACCATGTTGCTCACGATCGAAATATCATTATCGTCAAGTAATCATCGAGAGAGATTTTGAGTGCCATCACTTGTCACTGGAACACAGTGTACTCCTACACAGTTTGGTTCCTTTCCATAAATAGTACAATTTTCTCTTTCTTCAAGATACCCCATAAGTCATTCTTGGTGCAGGGGTGCAAGTGAGGGTCGCTCACCTCCTAGGGAGGGGGTTGCTATGATAAAGAAGGGAGAAGGGCCAAAAAAAAGAAAATGATCGAGTAGCGGTGGAAGAGGGCAATAAGAGCGAGAAGGGGGAGAAATTACACCATTGAAGAGAGGGAAAGAGAGAGAGAGAGAGTGGGGTGAGCGGAAGATAAAGTATTGAAGTCACCAAGCACTCGCCTAGGCGAGGCAAGGCTTGAGCGTTAGGTAATTAGCCTAGGCAAGTGCCTTTAACCGAGCACAACCTAGGTGCTCAACAGACAAGGCACATACCTGACACAAATGAGGTTGGATCAAACTTGGGTCAAGTTCAATATTTGATTCTAGTTTGATTAAACCAGATGAAATAAATAAGGGGCGTGCTTTAAGCATATGATTGAAGCAATCAGTAAATATGGTCCTAAATTGAAGCCTCTAAGTCACCATGAGTTAAGAGTTCTAAATTTGAGAAATGAGTTTGATTACACAAACAAATTAATGAAGGGCCATAAGGATGCACGAGCAAAATATGATTTGTTCCATTATGTTTGATGCATGGATCGATAGAAGACAAATAAGTATAATTAATTTTTTGATCAATTATTCATTAAAAACTATGTTTGTTAAGTTAATTGATAAATCTCCTATATAAAATATGGAGAAAAAAATATTTAAATTACCTGACATGTTTATTGGCGAACTTCGAGAGCAAAATGTGATTCAAGTGATAACAGACAATGGAAGAAACTAATGATTTTTCCTTTGAATGTTTTAATTATGTTAATTTTATAATTTCAAACAATTATCAATTTTATTTTTCTCTTTTTTAGGTAAATTACTATAAGCAAAAAGGCTATACTTGTATTCGACTCGATATACACATTGTATTGATATAATATTAAAGGATATTGGAAAGATTATAGACATGAAGACCTTAGAAAAGGCGATCTTTAATGTTGGATTTATATATAATCATATTGGGGCTTTGAGCATGATGAGAGAATTTACAAGCAACACGGATTTGGTGAGATACAATACCATTGATTTGCTACTCATTCCTATCATTGCAAAGAGCTCACATGCAAAAACACAACCATAGAAATATGTTTACCATATATAAATGAGTGACATGTAAATGAGCAAAAAAGGTAAAAGGCAAGAGGGCAAGTGATATTATCCCGATGCTATAATTTTGGAAACATATAATCTACGCATTGAAAGTAAAAGGCTCTGTTGTTCGAGTTCTTTAGTTCATAGATACCGAGAAAAAACCAACAATGAAATATATTTATAAGACTATTGATAGAGCAAAAAAAATAATTCAAAAATCTTTTGATGGAAATAAAAAAAGTATCAACATATTTTTGCAATCATCGATAAAAGATGAGAATACCAACTTCACCATCCACTATATGCAGCAGAACATTATTAGCAGCAAGGTCTGCAATTTCGTACCGTACCGAAGTTTCGACATTCGCTTGGTACGATACGAAACTGTATATATATATATATATAATTTTATTTTATTATTATTTTTTGTTCCGCCCGGTAGCGGGCGATCCGCGTACCGGTATGCGGTCGGACCAGTATGTATTGTCCATACCGAGCGATATCATTTGGTATTGCCTACCTTGATTAGCAGCACTATTTATAACGGGACACTATTTAAATCCATAATTCTTTTATAAGAACTCTTCCATTAATTTTGATACAGAGTTTGCTTCCAAGCATTTAAGTTCAAAACAAGATCACAAATGAATTATCTTTATATCAGAATATTGATGATCTTTTTGAAATACCTATAGCAATTCGATCGAGAACTAAGTCTCAGGTATATGAACTTCATACAATTCGTATCAAGTAAATTTTTAAAATATATTAGTTAATGGGGCTTATTTGGAAATTCTTCACTGAACTTACAATAATTAAATATAAAAATTTTGAGTTTGACTTTAGTGTCACAGGTTCTAAGCAAAATTAGAGTGACCTCAAGAATGTAAGTATATAAGAATATTTTAGTTTCAACTAATTTTATTTTTTTTAAATATTGATACAACTAAATTGATCTTTAATTTATATGTCATGACAGATTAATAAAATTTGGAAATGCAATTTGGTCTTAAAGGATCTACGAGTTTTGGTGTTACCAAAATGATTGCTATATTTCTCTATATTTTAGGAAATGTAATAAGTAATAGGTTAGCACAAGAGCAATTTCAACATTCTGGGGAGACCATAAGCAGGTACTTTGGAATGATTCTACAAATAGTGTGTGACATGTGAAAGAATTTGATCCAACCATCCGATCAACAATTTAAAGAAGTTCCACAAAAGATAAAGAATGATCGAAGATATTATCCATACTTCAAGGTAATATATGATTGCATTATATAAATAAAAATACCAAAAATAAAGTCCTTAATAAATGCTTCTTTTTGTTTTTTTATTACATTGGTGCAATAGACGGTACTCACATTCTTGCTACAGTTCCTGTGCATGATCAAATTTGGGTTAGTTTGGAGGGCACTGCTCATGATACTCACATTGTATATGAAGCTTTTGGAAGACATGATTTGTGTTTTCCTCATCCTCCTCCAGGTTCGTTACTAATAGTTTGGCACAATAATGTTAAATGTATTTTATATATTGGTTAAATTTATATTATTCTTGTAGGTAAATATTATTTGCTAGATGCTGGATATCCTAATCCAACAGGTTATCTGGGCCTTAGACCTACAAGTTATAAAGAAGTGTTCAATCATGCTCATTCCTCACTATGTTCAGAAATTGAGTAAGCATTCAGTGTACTGAAAAGGAAATGAAAAATATTGAAGAATATGTCAAGCTATCTATAAGACAAGGAAGTGCAAATTGTGGTTCGAACTTGCGACGATGACTTTACACAACTACAGAAGATGATGCCATTAATCATAGTTCACCTTACCAATCCCGTATCGGTGTACTGATTAGTTGTCGGTATATTTCATACCAAGTCATACAGAGCGTACCGACACATGATACATGGAGGCATGCTGATGTACTACCCACACTAGTCCCCTATCAGACCGGCCCATACTGCCCACACCGAGCAGTACTCCATGGCATGACAAACCTTGCCATTAATAATACTCATTTTGCTAAAGCAAATTTAGAACCTAATTATGGTATTGTAAATTGATGATTGTAATGACATAAATGAGGGTGGTACGAACTCTAATAGCAATGTATCTTATGACATAGCTAATTTTCATGATCAAATAGCCGCCAGCTTAACAAGCAATTTCTCTTAATGTAGCGACATGATTTAATGAGAAACCAATATGATTTGACTATTATATAATGAAATTTTATTTCTTTATTTCCAAATATTATTTTAATTCATTTATTAAGAATTAAAATATTTATTTATTATATATCTGGGCCATATAAATTTTTTTATAAGATTTTATTTTAATGCACATTTAAATGCTATTTTCATCATTTGTTTACCAAATACTCAAAACATTCTACAACTGCACATCCACTCAAATCTCTTTCTCCAAATGCATATTTGAGATGCAAATGTACTCCCAAATGCAGCCAAAAAGATTCTTAAGTAAGACTTTATGACTTGTTTTAATAAAACAGAGTTGCCCACTTGAAAATTAACCCAGAAGAGTTCTTTTACTCTGGGCTGAAAAAGCTTGTGGTCATTTAAGCCATTTGCAACTGAAAAATAAATGTCAAACATTGTTTGTCTTACAATAACCTCCCACAAAGAAATTTTGCTACCACAAGAATCAAGATTGATATACATCATATCAAGTAAAGCAGATATTGTTCACGTTTAATGTGAATATCCTTAAGACAATGTTCCACCTATATACTACATTAGAAGGGGATACACTTTAGTTAATTCAATGCAAGTCAACTGGCATATACCTTTTACCAAATGAGATAATTTTCACTTTCATGGTAGGCAGAATAGTCTAAATTTCATTACATATTGGCATATTGCATATAAAACACTGATGTTTTTCTACATTAGCAAGGACATGATGCAAAGCAATATATGCTACAACAAATAAGAATAATACCTCCTCAAGTACTGCTTTCACTTGACGAAGTTTTTCAGAATGTTCAGTGTCTTCAGTTTCACTATCACTTTCACGGCCAGACCTAGTGCATAAAGAACTTATTATTTACATATAAACCATAACAAAGAGATCACCGACTCCAAAAGCTTTTGAGAAGCAACAAAGATACTTAGCACATTGAAAATTTGTAACAACTTTTAACTTTAATTGACTTCTAGTAAGATAGAAAGTCTTACTTAACTAGATAATTCAAGATATATTCCAACTAATTAGTGGAAGCACATGGCGAATCAGTATGTATGACAATACTGATTAAATAAACAAGTTTAATGTAAGACCATCACAGTTGACCAGAATGCATCTCAATCTTAAGCCCAAAGACTAAAAGCAAATTTCCAATCATGACTGGTGATGAAGCAAATTTCCAAAATTTGGTTAAGTATCCAAAGCTCATCAGCCTTCTCTGAGTTTGCCCTATCACTAGTGAACCTTGTACATGTACAGTAGGCATCCAAGAAATGCATCGAGGTACCCTTCCGCTTGCAGTATATGTGGATCTTAATGATACTCATATTGATTTGTCATGTCTATGTAAGAAATATTAGACCGAGTTGTCACGAACGGTCTTCGTGCACCCGCAACAACTCCGTTCAACGAACCGTTCGTCGCTCACACCTGCATGTACAGCTGCTTGACAGCATGTTTTCTCTTGGTTTTGGGTCATTTTGCTTGTAAATATGTAAGTTCGAACAAGCTGCAGCATTGCAAAGCGACCGCTCACCGAACCGAGCAAAACAGCCCCAAAACAGCCCAAAACAGCTCCGTTTTCGCGTGCCGCGGGAGGTGAGCGGAGAGCTGCCTCCGCTCACCAAAATGTCAGCCATCTCAGACCCCAGGAACCCCCCGGGTGGCACAGGGCTGGATGGGGCTTCGGTTATATACCGGGCGTTGAGATCTCTTTCGCAAGTTCGCACGTGACCTTTACGGGAACTTGTCTTTGCGCCCGGGACCAGGTGAGCGGCTGTTTGTGGGCTTGCAGTTGTTCGTTCATCCTTGAAAGCCTTGCTTTTCTCCCTCTCCCTCTTTTCTCTTGTGCACACAAGGTGTTCGTCGAATTGCTTGTAAAGCTTCCCTTTTCGCGAGACTTCGGGACTTGTCCGTTGCTCGTTCTTTCGAACTAACTTCTTTCTCTTTTACAGGTCCTTCGGGACCTGCGAGAGGTTACAAAGTGGGCTGATCCTTGCGGAGCAAGATCGCAAGGGCGAAGCGCGACTTAGGCAACGCAAGCTAAGTTCGTGTCTTTGCCACAAGGGTGACTCGCGACTTAGGCAACGCAAGCTAAGTTCGCGTCTTTGGCCACAAGAGTGCCTCACGCCTTAGGCAATTCCAGCTAAGGTCGTGACATTGTGGTATCAGAGCGGGCAAGCTCTTCGATCGAACAGCGAACGAACTTCGCAACTTCGCCATGGCAAAGCATCGTGGCGAATCAAGCAAGACGGGGCAAGCCGGACCCTTGCCCCAAGCAGCCGCAAGTGGGCTGCATGTGCACACTCGCTCTCATGCTGTTGGAGCCGCTCAAGAGGAGCGCAGCAGCGAACAAGATGAGCGAGAAGTTGGCCACTCTCCGCGAGCGGAGGAAGCGCAATTTGGTGCGCTAACTGGGAAAAAGAGTCATAAGGAGAGACTCACGACGGCGGAAACCCGCCTGGATGTTCTTGAAGCGAGCATGGAGGAACTCTACCACGACCAACAAAGACTTGTTGGGGTAGAGAGCTCGCAAGAGGAAGCAGAGTCTAGGATCGACAAGGTCGAGGCCCTAGTCGACCGACTGTCGGATGACACCAAAGACTCCGTGCAACACTTACAGGATGTTGTGGCGGAACTCACTGCAAAGGTGGCTATGCTCACAAGAACACTAAATGCGGGAGGAGGCAACACCCGCGTTGCACCGCCACAAAATTTGAGGGCACCAGAGCCTCATGGATATGGAGGGGCCAGAGATGCCAAAGAGCTCGAGAACTTTCTGTTCGACATGGAGCAATACTTCCGAGCTACGAGGCCCGATTCTGAAGATACCAAAGTTTCTATAGCAACAATGTATCTGAACGGAGATGCGAAACTTTGGTGGCGAACTCGTTGGGAAGAGATCCAACAAGGTCGGTGTCGAGTCGACACATGGGAGGACTTGAAGCGGGAGTTGAGAACTTAGTTCCTACCGGAGAACACAGAGTTCGTCGCAAGAAGGAAGTTGAGACAACTCCGCCAAAGCACCACCATCCGAGAATACGTGAAACAGTTTTCTGCACTAATGCTGGACATACAGGACATGTCCGAGAAGGACAAGTTGTTCAGCTTCCTCGATGGTTTGAAACCATGGGCTCAACAGGAGCTAAATCGAAGGAATGTTACCGATGTGGTCGGGGCAATTACTGCTGCAGAAAGGCTCACCGACTTTGTTTCCTCGGAAGACCCAGCGAGAAGGAAACAATCTTCAGGCAATCGCCCTCCAAAGCATTCTCGAGGGAAGGAGCTCGGGGGAGAACAGAAGAAGAAGAGCTCCCACAAAGGGCCGAACCCGAAAGGCAAGGCCTCAAAACCTGGAGGATGCTTCTTGTGCGGAGGACCGCACATGGTAAGGGAGTGCCCACAAAAACAGGCACTCAATGCTTTGACGGCTTCCATCTACCCTCCCCGATCGGACAAGGGCAAAGCTGTTGCCCTTAGCTCAAGCAGTTCTGAATCCAACAGCGACGATGAGGAGTCGCAAGGACCCCGAATGGGAGCAATGCGTCTGTTGAACGCTATGCGGGGTCAAGTGGGGGAGAACATGAAGACCAAGGTACAAAAAGCAGGAAGTAGTGAACTGATGTATGTGGACATCAAGCTGAATGGCCAAATGACCCGTGCAATGGTGGACACGAGCGCTACCCACAACTTCATAGCCGATCGTGAAGCACAGCGACTTGGGTTGACCTTGGAGAAGAGCCCAAGCCGAATGAAGGCAGTGAACTCGGAGGCCAGGCGAATCTCCGGGTTGGCGAAGGGAGTTCCCATCAAAATCGGGACTTGGAGCGGAAACACCAACATGATGGCCATGCCACTGGATGACTTCCAAGTGATTCTTGGAATGGAGTTTATGCATGCGGCGAAGTTGGTGCCGATGTCGTTCTTGAACTCCCTATGTATGATGAGAGGCGATGACCCCTGCGTGGTTCCCGCCTCTCGGAGAGGAACCAAGGAGCCCCAACACATTTCGGCATTACAATTGAAGAAAGGGGTGCGAAAAGGCGAATTGACATTCGTGGCTGCTATGAAGCTAGAGCCACTCAACGAGGAGGCCATTCAAGAACCTGCTGTGGTGGCGAACGTCCTGAAAGAGTTCAAAGACGTCATGCCACCCGAGTTGCCGAAGACTCTTCCACCACGCAGAGGCGTGGATCACAGTATCGAGCTGGAGCCAGGAGTGAAGCCTCCAGCAAGACCACCCTACCGCATGCCTCCACCAGAGTTGGCAGAACTCAGGAAGCAGTTAGGTGAACTGCTAAGCGGTGGTCTCATCCGCAGCTCTAAAGCACCTTTCGGAGCTCCAGTTCTCTTCCAGAAGAAACAAGATGGGAGCCTCCGATTATGTGTCGACTACCGAGCCCTCAACAAAGTAACAGTGAAGAACAAGTATCCCATCCCGCTCATCGCGGACTTGTTCGATCAATTGGGCAAGGCAAAGTATTTCTCAAAACTCGACCTTCGGTCGGGGTATTGGCAGGTGCGCATTGCTGAAGGCGACGAAGCAAAGACTACCTGTGTGACCAGATATGGAGCGTTTGAGTTCTTGGTGATGCCTTTCGGCTTAACCAACGCTCCGGCCACATTCTGTACTCTCATGAACTAGCTATTCAAGGAGTATTTGGATAAGTTCGTGGTCGTCTACTTGGACGATATCATCGTCTACTTGGACGATATAATCGTCTACAGCCAAACGCTCGAGGAGCACGTCAAGCACCTTCGGACGATTTTCAAAGTTCTCAGGGAGAACACTTTGTTCGTAAAAAGGGAGAAATGCTACTTTGCTCAAACTGAGATCCTATTCTTGGGGCATCGAATCGGTGATGGCTCCATTCGGATGGATAAGTCGAAGGTGCAAGCAGTTGCGGAATGGCGAACTCCAAAGAAGGTGCCAGAGTTGAGATCCTTCCTTGGTTTCGTCAACTACTATCGACGCTTCATTGCGGGGTATTCGAAGCGGGCAACCCCAATGACGGAGTTGCTGAAGAAGGAGCAGCCTTGGAAGTGGTCTGACAAATGTGAGATAGCATTCCAAGATCTGAAGGCTGCTATTCTAGAAAAACCAGTGCTCAGATTGCCAAACTATGGAGAGCCCTTTGAAGTCCATACAGATGCTTCGGACTTCGCTATCGGGGGAGTACTCATGCAGGAAGGTCATCCGGTGGCCTACGAGAGCCGCAAACTCAACGAGACCGAGAGGCGGTATCCAGTGTATGAGAAGGAGATGACAGCAGTGATCCACTGTCTACGAGTTTGGCGACACTACCTCCTCGGGTCGCAATTTGTGCTGAGGACAGACAACATCGCCCTAAGCTATTTCCAAACTCAGAAGAAGCTCTCCCCAAAGCAAGCACGGTGGCAGGACTTCCTGGCTGAATTTGATATGGCAATGGAGTACAAGCCTGGGAAGGCGAATGTCGTGGCCGATGCACTGAGTCGGAAGGTGGAATGCGTGAATGCTGCACAACTGGAGGGCAGAGGCCAAGCAAGTCAGTTGCACTCCAACTTCCTTTCCCGAATCAAGGATGGACTGTATAGTGATCCCCAAGCAGTTATCCTGATGCAGCTCATCAAAGAAGGCAAGGCACGACGATTTTGGGTCCAGGAGGGACTTGTTTACACAAAAGGGAATAGGGTCTATGTTCCCCGAGTGGACAATTTAAGACGTGAACTCTTAAAAGAGTGTCACGATTCCCTTTGGGCTGGACACCCAGGCATTCACAGAACGTTGGCTCTCGTGGAGAGGGCCTTCTACTGGCCGAAGATGGGGATTGATGTGGAGGAATATGTTCGAACATGCCTTACTTGCCAACAAGACAAGGTGGAGCAGCGGAAGCCGGTGGGACTTTTGGAGCCGTTGCCCGTACCAGAAAGGCCGTGGGAGAGCATTTCCTTAGACTTCATATCAAGCTTGCCACCTGTAGGGGGACTTGGATCGATACTCGTGGTGGTCGATCGGTTTTCAAAGTATGCAACTTTCATTGCTGCTCCCCTACACTGTTCAGCTGAAGAGGCAGCCAGACTGATGATGAAGGGTGTAGTGAAGTATTGGGGAGTCCCACACAATATCATTAGTGATCGAGACGCTCGGTTCCTAAGACGATTCTGGACCGAGCTATTCAAATTGTTGGGGTCAAAGTTATACTTCTCTACAAGCCTCCACCCCCAGACGGATGGCCAGACTGAAAGAATAAATTCGCTCTTGGAGCAATATCTCCGGCACTACGTGAGTGCCAATCAACGAGATTGGGTGAAGCTGTTGGACATCGCCCAATTCTCCTACAACTTGCAGCGGAGCTCTACATCCAACAAGAGCCCCTTCGAAATTATCACAGGACAACAACCGTCGACTCCGCACACTATGGCAATTGGGTATATTGGGAGTAGTCCATCAGCCTATCATTTCGCAAAGGAGTGGCATCGAAATGCAGATATTGCGCGGGCTTACTTGGAGAAGGCGGCAAAACGGATGAAGAAGTGGGCAGACTTGGGAAGGCGACCACAAGAGTTCAAAGTTGGCGATTTGGTGTTGGTAAAGCTCCAACCAGCATCACTCCAATTCTTCAGGAACAGAGTCCACAAAGGATTGGTGCGTAAGTATGAAGGGCCCTTCCCAATTATCAGCAGGGTAGGCAATGTCTCTTACAAGTTGCAGCTACCGGCGTGGTTCAAAATTCACAACGTTCTTCACGCCAGCAACCTAAAAGCCTACCATTCGGATCCGCAAGATGCTTCCCGAAGCGTTCCAACTCGGCTACCTCCCATCACAACCTCCTACGAGAAGCGAGTAGAAACCATTCTGGTGGATCGCAAGATAAAGCTACCCAACGGAGCGGAGCAGACAGAGTACTTGGTGAAGTGGCGAAAGCTTCCTCGAACTGAAGCCAGTTGGGAGCCTGAAGACGCCCTGCGACATGAAGAAGAAGTCATCAAAAACTACCAACAAGCGTCGACGAGGGCGTCGACAGTTTAAGTGGGGGAGAATATCACGAACGGTCTTCGCGCACCCGCAACAACTCCGTTCAACGAACCGTTCGTCGCTCACACCTGCATGTACAGCTGCTTGACAGCATGTTTTCTCTTGGTTTTGGGTCATTTTGCTTGTAAATATATAAGTTCAAACAAGCTGCAGCGTTGCAAAGCGACCGCTCACCGAACCGAGCAAAACAGCCCCAAAACAGCCCAAAACAGCTCCGTTTTCACGTGCTGCGGGAGGTGAGCGGAGAGCTGCCTCTGCTCACCAAAATGTCAGCCATCTCAGACCCCAGGAACCCCCCGGGTGGCACAGGGCTGGATGGGGCTTCGGTTATATACCGGGCGTTGAGATCTCTTTCGCAAGTTCACATGTGACCTTTACGGGAACTTGTCTTTGCGCCCGGGACCAGGTGAGCGACTGTTTGTGGGCTTGCAGCTGTTCGTTCATCCTTGAAAGCCTTGCTTTTCTCCCTCTCCCTCTTTTCTCTTGTGCACACAAGGTGTTCGTCGAATTGCTTGTAAAGCTTCCCTTTTCGCGAGACTTCGAGACTTGTCCGTTGCTCGTTCTTTCGAACTAACTTCTTTCTCTTTTACAGGTCCTCGGGACCTGCGAGAGGTTACAAAGTGGGCTGATCCTTGCGGAGCAAGATCGCAAGGGCGAAGCGCGACTTAGGCAACGCAAGCTAAGTTGGCGTCTTTACCACAAGGGTGACTCGCGACTTAGGCAACACAAGCTAAGTTCGCGTCTTTGGCCGCAAGGGTGCCTCACGCCTTAGGCAATTCCAGCTAAGGTCGTGACAGAGCGGTACACCCTGGTGTACCGAACAATTTTATACTTTTTCATACTGTAGCAGTGCTACAGTATAATACTGTAGCACTATAGCGGTACCGGACGATCCACGTACCGGTAATCTGGCGGATCGGTACGTATCGCCCGGTACGGGCGGTACGCTTCGGTATGGCAGACCTTGGGTAGAATGACATACCTGAACCTGAACTCTTATTTAGGTGTTTCTCCATGTTGCTTCAAAAGAAATTGATGAAAGTATCCCCACAAGAGATAATGATCAACAGAAGCCAAGCACCACCCTTAAAATATTAAAAAAATGAGCCAATGGGTTCCTTCGATGGAATGAACCATTTTCTTTTAGCCAACTTCATCTTTTAGCCAACTTCATCCAAGCCGAATCAAATGAAAGATTTAAGACAAAGTATCCAATGGACCCAGACTTTTTAAATCACCATCCACACCCATATCCCTACTGTGGGCATCACTAGCTAGCCAATCAATTCAAGATGCAGGCAAAAGATGTCAGGTGTACATAAACTACTTCACCTCTACCTAGGATTGACAACTAACAATATAAAAAAGTTTGTTGTCTCGCACCAACCATGCACATCGGTCCCAAAGATACATAACCATCAATATCAGTGTACCAACACACATTATCAATATCAGTGTACCAACACATTACATTGGTACATCTCAAAGACTCAAAGTGGAAGGAACAATTGTCGGTGGAGGAAGAGGAGAAGGAAGAAGGAAGACTAAGAAGTGGAGTTGATGGAGAAAGAGGAGGAACAAGGAAGAAGAGGAGTTGGTAGAGAAAGAGGAAGGAAGAAAGGAGGTGGTGGAGGAAGGGGAAGGGAAGAGGAAACGATGGAGGAAGAGGAGTAATAGGAGGAGGCCTATCCAAAATCAAGGATGCGCAACGAGCGCCAGATGTGCACCGACATTAGCAAACGAAGCTCGTGGGATGTGCAACAAAGAGGGTTTGCATTTCGTTAAATAGTTTTTTTTTCCTTTTTTAACGGGTCAGATCAGATAACCAGAAATGAGGGTGGTCCATGTACCACTTCATGCTCGAACCGGTACATACCGTCCATTTTGTATCAGTCTAGGCGAAACAACAATCTATGATGAATGATTAGTTAAGGGAGAGCAAAAGAGTTATGATCCTTACCATCAATTAAAATCATAGTCCAATACCGATATCGATCCTTAAATGGATAATGTGGTACCAATACGCACTCATAGTATAAGGCGGTATAGATGGGACCAATCTATAACTGTCACTGATGGGTCCAATCTATAACTGTCACTGATGGGACCAATCTTCATTGGTTAGTCCCATTCAAAAATTAATAAAAAACCCTAAAATTTAACTAAATACCTAAAAAAACCTAAATTTTGGCTAAGGATAGACAATAATTAATTGAAACATGTTTTTTCATGTACTACAAAACAAGGTATGCAATACCGTACTGTATCGGTGTTTCGAGGTTGGCTCGGTACGGTACGGTACCAATGTACCGAGCGGTACACCAGGGTTTACCAAGTGATTTTAAATATTTCTTCCCTTTACTATAGCACTGTAGCATTGCTACAATGTATACTATAGCACGGTCCGTCCAGTAGCGAGCGATCCGCGTACCGGTATACCATTGGACCGATACGTACCGCCCGTATCGGGCGGTACCATTCAAAATTGTATACCATGCTACGAAGTACACACCTTAATGAATTGTGTCCTAAGCATACCACGCTAGGTATGTATTAGAAACACATGACCAAAATAATTGTAAATGAATACATACACAAGGCATGCATTATGTAATTCCATACCGTATAATTGGCCTACTACCACCAAAATGATTGTCATGTCCCAATAAGACGAGAAGTCATGTCCTTAATGTGATTGAGATACAGATCAAGCTTAAATTTAAAATAGCCTGAAAATGCTCTCATGAAATCTGATACCAATATATACTGCAGAACGAATGAAATAACGTAGTAACAGTTGTGCTCTCATCATCATTAATCACTTATGTGATAGTAGGATGCTGGAGCAAGTATGATTGTACAAGTATGGCTGCTCAGACTGTGGTGCAGTAGCACTACAATTGTTATCACTATACTAATGTCGTGAGCGATATGAATATAAGAATTTGAGAAAACCTATCATCATGATAATACTACAGTATTACCCATGAGATCAGTGCTAGTCGAAAGGTTATGACCACAAGGAACTCTCGTCTGACTCAAATATTCTGTAGGAGCTCTTTCAACTCCCCATCCCTTTGTGCTTGTCTTTCTGGTCCTAAACCAATTGGGTGGATCTGTTCCTAGTTTTGTGCTTTACTTTTTCGAGTCTGCAAAGTGGGACATTAAGACCCTAGTGCCTGACCACCATCATCAGTAGACAAACTACAATCCACCACACTGTCATCTCTGCAGACTTGACAAAGTGCAAGATTTGATGAAGATATCTCATTGTCTTAACTCTTAACCAACTTGTTGCACATCAATGGCATTCAATGGTTTGTTGACTAAAATGAGTGACCTTTCCTCTTACCTTGGTAATCAGGCAACTAAACTGATGAGCTATGCCACGGCCTATGGATGCAACATGACGGCCCCGACTTGTCCTAGCATCAAGTGATGATAAAATCCCAAAAAAACAATCACTTCAGATTGTACATATGATTTGGGTGATAAAACAATACACTGTATTTGTGAATTATGCTCAGGATCCATGTCATCGACACAAAACGATAGTTTTCTTGTTTAATGTGTCATAAGTCTCTTGAAATAAAATTTCCTAAACTAACAACCCTCAATGAATAACTCTGCATATCTTATTAAGAATAATAACATAATCAATTCATAACTTACCTCATCAGTTGAGTTTGAGGCATTTGGTGCCAAATCTTATAATGATATTATGAAGAACATAAGAGGTCATGATCAGTGGCAAGGATGTGCCACAGCTAGTACATGAGATTTCAATAGTAAATCTAATTCAGTGTAATCCAACTGTAGAAAGTTTATAAACAATAACTTTAAAGTATATTCTTGCTTGTCATAAAAATATGTCCGGAGATTTGAGTATCCCACCACCAAGAAATGCTACAAAGTAGGGCCCAAATCTCTCGACATCAGGGAGTGCCTTCCTATTCCCCTACCTAAAGTCTTTTCTACCAAGGTTCATCGTACCATGATGTACCGCTCGATACGAGCAATACATACCAATCCGACAAGGGACCAGTATGGGCAATACATCGGTACACCCCCATGTACCATGTGTCAGTATGCTCGGTACAGCTTGGTACACACCATACCATACCAACAACTTGTCATGAAGGGTCGTCGCGCACCCGCAACAACTTCGTTCAACGAACTGTTCGTCGCTTTTGCATGCTTGTACCAAAACATAGCAGCATGTTTTTTCTTAGTTTTGTGTGTTTTTTCTTGTAAAAATGCATGTTCAAACAGGTTGTAGCGCTACAGTGCGATTGCTCGTCGTGCCAGGCCGAACTGCCCAAAACAGCTCTGTTTTTGCATGCCACGACTTGTTTTCTGCAAGCCATAGTTGCTCGTGAAACATCAACCATCTCAGCACCCTGGAACCCCCCGAGTGGCACAGGCTGGATGGGACTTTGGTACATTGCCGGGCGTTGAAAAACTCTTCACAAGTTCGCACGTTAACTTGACAGGAACTTGCTTTCGCGCTCGGCACCCGGTGAGCAGTTGTTTGTGGACTTACTGTTCGTTCTACCTTCTAAAGTCTTTGTTATCCTCCTATGCACACAAGGTGCTTGCTGAATTGCTTGTAAAGCTTCCCTCTTTACGAGACGTTGGGACGTGTCTGTCGCCCGTTTTCAATTTAATCAACTTTCTATTTTACAGGTCCTTTGGGACCTATACGAGGTTGCAACTAGGCTGACCCTTTGCGGACGCATATGTCGCAAGGGCGCCTCATGACTTAGACAATCCCAGCTAAGTCCGAGAAGTTGGCGCAAGGGTGCTTCGCGACTTAGGCAACTCAAGCTAAGTTCGCGTCTTGGCCGCAATGGTGCCTCACGATTTAGGCAAATCCAGCTAAGTCTGTGACATGCTGGTCAATACACCAGTACGGACCGATATAACAAACCATGTTTTCTACAAACCAATCCAATGAAAAAGAACGTGCAATCGCTTCACTACAAAAATGATTAAACCATTGCAACAAAAAATCCATATGATAATATGTGTCTCCACAATTTTCTCCTCTAATGAAATAGCATAACATTAATAAATACAAACACCACCTTGAGACCAGTCTTTCTCTAGTTTACCTGAGCAATTTCAAGGATATTAAGTTCATGGCAAATCAAGTGACACCTAGCTAAAGGAGCTCCCCTATGAATCTTTACATCAATGATGATTATAAACGAAATGAATTATACTCTATGCCTTTGCTATAGGCCTCTTCACGAGTGCAATATACCCAATATCTATTAAGCCAATGCAATAAGCCAGACATAATGTGCAAAAAAAATTCCTTCGCTATTCATTAACTATACACTAGCCCACTTAAAGTTAGCACTACCATCAGTAATTATTTGTACAGTAAACTACTCTCCAGTCTTACATAAATGTACCACACATCATGAATTAGATCTATGCATCAACTTACTAGTGGAAGAATATCCTTTTGCTGCAAAGTACTAGCAAGTTCATGATACTCAACCCAGTAAAATCTAATCAGTTGTTAAACATGAAAGTCGCCTTTCCCAGGGTTAATGGTTTCAGTGACATAATTTGCATTCCAAGAACAATTTTCAGCACAGGATATCTTTTGCACCAGGTGCAGAAATGCTGATTATTAGCATTGAAAATTGTAGAGATCAACATAAGCAATTGATTTTGCTTCTATACCTTGTGGGTGGAACAAGGAGTCGTGTAGCATCCAACAGATCTTGCAGTTGTACAGCACTTTTGAGCTTTGTCTGCAATAAGATTATTGACAAATAAGTACTATATAAAGGTAGATGTTCCAATAAATGTGAAAATTGTAACTCAATGTCAAAGAACACCTCAGCTCTTGCCCTTCCACCATTGTACTTCAACATTAAATTTAGTAGCTTCTCTTCTGTCACCTTTAATTTTACCTTCTGCTTTGGAGTCCGATCACCACTAGGATGAAATTGTGATAATAAAAATTAGAAAATGAGGCCATAAAAGAACATACATCCTAAAGCAGTAAAACCTGTCCTTACTGACGGATAACAGCTATAACACAACGAAGCTCCTCTGACTGCCCAAATGTTCCAATAAGTCCACTTCCTTGGTGTGTTAGTCCCTCAGAAGATTGGGTCAATTCGTTAACTTTCCATGGAAGGTTAGGAGGAATTGTAGTTGAAAGATGGGGAGCTTTGGCATCAAGAAACATTTTCCTTAAAACGCATGCAGCATCATCATAATACCTAAACAGTAAAGGTGATTCTCAAAATATACATACTAGATTTGTGAAACTATGAAAAGTATAACCATCCATATTTAAAATTCAACCAACGGAGTATAGACCACAAAGACACAGGATTACTTGTAAGAGTTCTTCACAAAACTCCATCCATTTACATCACATACATAAGACCTTCCTTCGCACCTTAAGAGATCAAAGCCACAAACCTGTCAGAACACCACAGATACAAAAAGTGAGCATGAAGCAAAGAAACCACTTAGTCAGGACTCTATACAAATAAAATGCATGACACCAAAATTATGCAATAAGCTAGGTTCCAATTGTTATTTCTTTTTACTAATCCACATGAAAGGAAAGAAGAGGATTTTTAAGGGAGATGCATGGATCACATGGGCCTATTACTTCTGCATTTAGATAACTCTCTTATAAAGGATTCTTATCCCAAAAAGAGTTGCCACACCAAGATGGCTGCGCAAACTTTTCTTCTCTTATTGTAGTAGAGAGCATGAATTTCTTTATTTTTTTGTTCTCTCCTCTTTTCTCTCTAGCTCACAAGTAGGCCTTATGAACTATTGGTAGCTCTGGACTACTTCTCCTGGGGTTTGTGGATGGTCGACAATAGCCATGGGATGATGGTGGAATGGAAAAGGAAAATATTTTGGTAGAACTTTTCCAGTTTCTTTAGCCATATCAATAGCACTAATGCTAAAATATTGTAAATCTCATGCAACTGCACCTTCAGTTCTGAACTTCCAATTGCAATGTTTGTGGGTACAATGTTAGAGAGGATCTCAACCTCGTTTCTGTTAGAAAAAGGAGTAGGATTGTTAACACTCTACAGTTAAAGTTGCAACTTTCAATACAAACAATTGAATTCACATTGAAATACGATCTCTGTGATAGACTCCTCTTGTAGAAACTAGTGACCATCTTAGAAATCACACCTAGATTTACAAAATTGAAAAGGAACAAAAGAGTAACTGAGAGAGGTATTAAAAGAAGCAATTAAATATTGAAAATATACATGATTAAAAGAAATCAATCTCACTCTTACAATCTCATTAAACATATTTAATCTCCTTAATTGACGATTAGTGGAGGTTGATTTGGATAAAGTGGGATTCAAACTCGAAATCCATTGGAATTTGCCTTCAATTGAAGGTATTTAACTTCTCTATATGTTTTTTATCAGTTCATTCAATTAGTGTAAAGAATATTGGTACGTCATGATTTTAGGGACTAATGATTAATAAAGACTTAATTAGAGGTATTTAAGAAAGATTAGCATAGATCAATCATGCATTCACTTCCTGCATGATTTACAAGCTTATCCTCCCATGTTTAATGGGCAATTAGAGGCTCATTAATATGTAGATCAAGCATGATTAAGATCTAATGAGTGATAATTAAGGAATTTAAGCACATTACACCATGTTTCTTATTTAAATTTAATTAATTAAGGAATATATAGCCTAGAATTTATATCCACTTTATGGCTTAGATATATTTTATTCTTTTTTAAATTTAATTGATATACCAAGAAATTAGGAAAAAATCCTGAAATAGGATTTTAATTTTAGCAGATTTCTCATCCGAATTTTTTATTTACCACAAGTTTCGATGTACCAATACACGATATTGACTAGTACGTACCGATTCGGCCAAGGACCGATATGACTACATGATAAGAGATGACAAACATTGAGAATTACACAGTTGGCTAAAAGTTACAATAGGAACATAAAGTTCAATGTTTAGGTAGAAATAGACAATAAAGGAAGTTGCTGTGTATATTCAAAAAATAGAAAAATTAATCATACCTAGTTCATGAAAATGGTGAAATTTAATTCTTTAGGTTCTATAATTAAAAGAAGTCCCAAAATTTATTAAAAACAAATTTCATGTTTCATTAAAAATAAAAAATAAAAATTCTTTAATTCAGGAGAAACTGAAACCAAGTAAATAGAGGTTTCAGATTCTGAAAACTAATTAGAATAAAAATAGGGGAAATTGATCAAGGCAGACACTTATTCCTTCTTTATTTTCTATGTTGGATCTACAGCAGCAATCTCTCTCTCTCTCTCTCTCTCTCTCTCTTACACATACAAGCTCAAAGGAGCTTGACCGAAAGCATCCATCATGCCTTGGGTGGAAGTTTATTATACATATCTACCACTAGTTCAATTTACTAATAAATCCTAAATACTCATTATACTCTTTATCTTTATTTTTATAATGATTTTAGTGATCTTACCCTTTGTCCCCTCATCAGTTTGGTCCAACTACTTGCACGATGCATTTTGGTTCTAGAAATTTTCCCATGCATCTACAAGAACATCTTCGTTCACTATGAACAGCTAATGCCCTATAGAATCAGAACTTCATTCTATCAATTAATCCCCAAGCTAGTTTCTAATCTGCAAAAGCAATGTTTGCTTAGATCGCTAAGAAATGTTTGCTTCAATCGCTGAGAATTATAACTCCTAATGCCCTCCGCTTAATCACCAAGAAAAGAAATGTCTGACTAATTATTTATCCTATTGTATAGACTCTTCTATTCTCAAGTCTAACACTAGTTTCACCATCGATCCGACAAGAGATTGACACACGGATCGCCCTATACCAGATGGTCCATGGTATGACCTCGTATCACCCGAAATGGGGTTTATACCGGACTAAACAACCAAAATCCGACTTGTACCAGTTGATAACGGTCGAATTTCAACCGATACCGATCAATGGCTTGGATTGATCTAGCCCAAACGATCCATGTGACCGTTTGAATCATTTTAAAGGGTCTTTGAACCCTTTCGACCCCCTCATTCACTCTCTTTTCACTCTCTCTACCTCTTATACTCTCTTAATCTCTTTCTAATTAACATTTTTCTCTCATTTTCTCATTTGCACTCTCTTAAACTCGACAAAGCTGTGATTTGTGGATTGGATCAAGCTTAGGAGGCTAATTTGGGAGATTAACACTAAGTTAGAGGAAGAACTCTTTAATCAAATGTATGAACTCTTTTTTTCGATTTTTATTGATTTATGAGATGATTAAACCTATTCTATGTTCTCAATGTCTAACATATTGTTTGAGACCTTTATGATGATAGAGTAGGGTTGATTAGATGGTAGAATATGAGAAATTGGCCTTTGACGCTGTGATGAGTTTGCTTAATGCTGATTTAATCGAAATTAGACATATATTGGGTGAAATCTTTGCATTTCATGCATATTATGATGATTTGTATGTTTGAGATAGAAGAATAGATTTAATTAGGTTTTAATTATTTTTTTAATATAGTAATTAGTGATTTTAATGATGATATAATCAAAATTTGACTCATAATGAGCTAATTCAATGTCTTTAATGCCTATCAGGGTGTCTGACATGTGTATAATGGTCATAGAAGATTAATTAGGGAGTAATTAACTATGTTAATATTGTGACTAGTTTATTTAATGATGAATTAATCAAAATTTGACTCATATTAGGGCAATTCAATATCTTTAATGCCTATTAAAATGTACATATTTATTGTGATGAAAGAGGAACAATTAGGAAGTAATTAATTATGTTAATGTTGTGATTAATGTATTTAATTATGATTTCATTGTAATTTGACTTATATTAGATCAAATTTATGTATTTAATGCCTCTTAGGGTGTTTTACATATTTATAGTAGTAAAATAAAACTAATAGGGATTAATTAAGTTTTTAATATTGTAATTAGTGTCTTTTAAGATGAATTCACCATTATTTGCTCTTAAATTGGGTCAATTCTATGTATTTAACAATTATTATGGTGTTTGACATATTTATAGTGGTAAAAGAAGACTAATTATGAAGTAATTAATTATAAATTTATTGTAATTTAACCTATATTGGGTCAATTCTATGTATTTAATGTTTATTAGGTTAATTGACATGTTTAGAGTGATAAAATATGATTCATTACATCTAATCATAGCTTGGTATTTAAAATTCGGGTTAATCGTAGCTTATTTATTTGATTCAATCTTGGCAAGGACATGACACCAAAGAAATAAGCACATGATGACGCTTGGGATCATGCCCAAAAGATAAACGGAAACTGTTATCATTAGTGACTACATCGGTCGAGTTAGAGGAATAACTCGGTTGAAGATACATTTGGCTGACGGGCTTCCCGATAATGCAAAATGCAAAAAGATTCCGACAGAGATCCGTCAATTATTTCAAAATAAACTACAACAAGCAAGAGGAAATATACAATTAAAAAGAAGACCAAGGAACATGAAGAATACTACAAGACTATATAGAAATCGATTTATGATGAATATGAGGGTTGCATCGCTAATATCGGCTTGGATCTTAGAGGAGGTATTCATGCATCAATGGAGCATCAATACATGTACAAGAAGGCAATAAGGCATTGACGACCTAACTCATAATAGGAGCATGGTGGTGAAAATGGGTCTGCGCCACAAGGATTCCAGAGATCGGCAAGCATAAGGTAGCCAACTGCCCCTCCTCATTAGTTGAGCCGGATTAATAGCATGAAATAAGGTGGAATCCATGATTTTATATAAGGACTTGATAAGAGGTCAACACTAGATATTGCTAATATTGATCCACAAGCCTATCCTCCACTAATAGCGAAGCAAACACAAATAAACGATGCTTATACAAAAGAAAAGAAGAGGGATATTTGCAAGGCAATAGCTAAGTGGTTCAACTTCCACAGGATTCCAACAAACACAGCCCAAGGTTTATATTATCATAGCATTGTGTCTTCGATCCAAAAGGCTAACATGGGGATCCAACCTCCAACACTAAAGGATACCCACAACGTTTATTTAAATGAGGAAGTAGTTGAACTGAAGGATTGGATCAATCCTTTCAGTAGGCAGTAGGACGAGTATAGGGTAACACTTATGTATGATAGTTGGACAAGGACAACAATAATGAGTATTATCAATTTTCTTGTGTATTGCAACAAACAAGTGGTTTTTCATATATCGGTTAATGTTTCTGATGTATTATGTCGAGCTAGAGAATGAGTCAAAGGAGGTGAAGAGTCATCCCATCAACCTCCAATATTACACCAAAGATTCACAGCCAATGTTAAAATGGAGTCGAAGCAATAATGAATCAAAAGGATCCTTTATTTGATGAGGCAAGAGATCCCCCTCGAAGATCATGTTTTATCATCGAGGCAATAAAAGAAGAGGAAACACACCCCCAACAGGAGGAAGATCCCCCTCGATCAAAACGCGATGGATGGAGCCGAGCAACGTCAACTCAGATTACTTAAGAAACCAGCGTCACTTAACCATCATAATCGTCCACCTAGCGTACAAAGGCAAAAGAAAAAGGGAAGACAATAGCATCAATGATACCATTGAAAGAATCAAGTCAAACGACGAGACTTCTCAATCGCATTCAGCAACTCGCTCGGTCCGTAAACATGACGACGACAAGGACAATAGTGCCTCGATTGACGATATCAACGACGACAAGAAGTCAATGGTCCTGTATACACAGTTTAATAGTGGTGCATGGGCTAAGAAGCAATATTCTATATATGCCACCCAAGATTCAGATCATGGATCTCAACGAGGTACTAGTCAACTTGATACACAAAAGGAGAAGAAGGCAATGGATGATTTTGAAAAGATCCGACAAAATGTACACGACATAGACACAGAGCGAAGCTCATCACATTCCCAATCATAGTATTATGTAGAGTCTTATATCCAATAGCAGTATAGTGATAATTTGTTATTCTTCTCCAGACAATAGTACGATGACCAATCTTATAATACGAAGCTACAAATCAGCAACGAAAGTAATAGATACCACAATCGTACTTACTTCAAGAGCCACCTCAGACATGTGTCGTGAATGATGATTAGACTACGACCATCACCACATTGATGCACCAAGGACATACGATGTATCAGTATACTATATCTAGGATCAATTTCAGGATTGGGTATATCAAACATATTATATTCATATACAGATACATGATCGTGGACCCTGATCCATCGACCATGGGGTCCCGTCGTTATTTTTTATGGTAAAACCAAGTGTATCTATCGATCAATCAATTTATTATTTCATTCATTTGAATCTTAAAGCTTAACTCAAAATTTAACAATTCAAACCAATGGAAGAACAATCCGAAACATGGAATAAAGTTGCTCCTCAAAGTTCAAAAAAGATATATGCAACTATTATTTCCTTATTTATATGCAACTATTATTTCCTTATTTATATGCAACTATAAGATAAAGTTGCTCCTCAAAGTTCAAAAAAGATATATGTAACTATTATTTCCTCAAAGTTCATTTGAATGTTTTTACTGAAATTAAACTAATTTTATATTTATTTACAACCTAAAACCCTTGTATAAGTTTTTATATTTTTCAAAAAAAATTGAAGCAATTTTTGGCATTAATCTAGGCTGTCGACATGCCCCACCATGCCAACACTTATTACACCAATACACGGTGGCACGTACCATGCCGCTAGTCGATCAAGACACTAGTTCGGATTGGTAAGGCAAACCTTGATTAAAACCATGAAAAAAATCAATATAATATTAATAAGCAAATATTAACATAATATAACTTTAAAATTTTAAATTATAAGCTAAACATTATATTAAAAACCGAAGGAAAATTGAGAGATAAACTATTTCTACAAAATTAAAAGTTTAAAATTTTGATCAGTATCTTAATGTTGTAGATTTTTTATTATTATAAAAATTTTATTTTATTATTTTACTTCATTATTTATGCATTAGGATAATTTCAGTTTGTTATATTGTTGAAACTTGAACATCAAATGCCTCTTATGCAGTCCGATCAATCAATTTGATCTTAAATTTCTTTAATGCTCATCATGATTTTCCATGCCAATTTATATGTGAAATTACTTGAATAATACAAATAATAAAACATTACAACATTCTAGTTCCATTATATATTTTACATTTAAAAATATTAAACACGATGTCCACCATATTGTAAGCTTACTAAATTATTTAGCATAAAAAATCAATGTAAAAACTTGATAGGTCCCTTCAACATATCTTAGTAAATATTAGTTAAAATCAAAATAAGCAATTTTTCTATAGAAAATGAAATCGTAAAGACATGGGCTCAAATTTTAGAGTTATTACCAATTGGCGAAAAGCAAGACAAACATCCCTTGACATTTGCTTCTCTCCTGGAGTTAATAGAACCGGATACCTAACCTGTACAACAAATGACAAATAGTTTAGTAAATAGATGGTACGACAATATAATTAAAAACATATAAAAAGTGATTATCTTAGTGGTATCATGCAAGGTATGCAATACCGTACCGTACCGTACCGGTGTTTCGAGGTTGGCTCGGTATGGTACGGTACCGGTGTACCGAGAGGTACACCCTGATGTGCCAAACTATTTTATAATTTTTATACTATAGCACTGTAACGGTACCAAGCGGTCCGCGTACCGGTATGCCATCAGACTGGTACGTACTGCCCATACCGGGCGGTACCATTCGGTACTGCATACCTTGGTATCATGTATAATGGTGCCAAAATGAGAACAACCTTTATGGTCAAGACTAGGAACTCAACCTAGGGATATTTGGCTAACTAGGCTAGCATCCCCAAGCACCAAACATTTCAAGTGTCAAATCCGATTACCCTCAACCACATGCAAAGAAAATAAGAATATAAGTGAAAACCCCGTGAGAGGTTGCTTTCTAGATTTAATCTTGCACTAGTACTCAAAGGTTATTATGGGCCTTAGTGACTTGACCAGAAGTTCCACATCTACATATTGATACAAATTAACTCTTTTCTTAGTGCAATAAATCTTAGTCATTTAATTTAAGTACAATTAACATATGTGCCATACAAGGTTAAAAAAGCACATTGTCTCTATTACTTGGTGAAGGTTAGTTCAAAGCATATTTCAGAACATAGTGACATAAGTCATGTTCTCCTTTAAATAAATATAATGATTGTCTCAAATGCCGGTCAAATCAATACATCTATTTTGTAGACAACAAAATAAGATCTAGCCCCAACTTTCTTAATAAAATGCCTAAAACTAACCTAAATTAAAGAAATAATTATGTTTTCAGACAACAAAATATAAGAACTAAACTTCTTGCTACTAACTACATGTGAATAATTTGGATATTAAGCTTTTGATTTACCTTGTCTTCGAGAAAAACCAAATTGAGTTATGGAGAATGAAGCTTTAACTGGTTGACATTAACTTAAATTTGAGAGAGCTAGAGTTTAAAGAGTTTGGGAGAGAAGTTGGGGAAAAATATATTGTGATTGAGAGAGGAAGTGAAGAGAGGTGAAAGAAGGAAAGGCAAGGGGTTTTAGAAGGCCTACAAGGCTTTGTTTTATTGTGTGCAATGAGTAGATCAGCTCCCAGTTTTAAACTTACCGTTCGATCCACTAAGGTTACCACCCTCTAATCCGTGTTCGAGAACAGACCAGAAGATATTGCTCAATCTCCATCCCATTGGCCAGTTGGATGAAAATATATTGATGGGCATGTACCGCTCTAACAAGTTTTTGAAACGTCACCCTAAACAAGTTACTCTCTCCATTGTAAAGATATGGAACATCAATTGGCATCAAGAAAGTAACATTTGTGGGAACAACCTCCTCACTATGCTGACCGCACAATGGAATGGCACCCCCAACCATCCAACATGACATAATCATTGGCAATCCATGAAAAACCCCCTCCAACAATGGTCAAGCAGAAAGTCTATCAAATTCAAGGGCATGGAATCACCATTCTCTCTCGATTGTATGACTCCCTTAAGGTTTGAATCAAAGCCTAATTTGGTTCCAAAGTCCAAACTATAAGCCCTGTTGTATGGGTTAGTGTTGTACTGGTCTGACGTTAGAATATCTAAATAATTCAAGGGTAAGGAAAGATATTTAGCCGTTAGACCTCATTCACAACAATTTCAGGTCACAAAATGAACACAAAAACCAATTCTTTGGCTATGTAACAACACATGAATCCATGGTTACAACTTCCAACATGTGTGAAGGACCAACTATGAACACCGGATACAGATGGCACATGTCAATACAAAATGGGCTTCTTAAAACAATAGCAATGACCACATATCTTACAGAAAAGTTGACCACAAGGACCAATTGAGATAACACTCTCCAACCAAAAAGGATGCTAAAAGTTTCTAAAAGGGACCTCGATACCAAGATTGCCAAGGTCCTTGCTAGCTATAGAGATAAAACTAGCAAAAACAATGAGTGCATAGAAAACCTTTATAGCCTAAATTATTACATTAAAGCATGTCTATTTAATCCTACATTTTTGCAGCTAAATGGCAAGGGCCCGCAAACAAAGTATTTATCAGCCTAAACATTAATGAAATTTCTGTAACATTCTAAGGATAACACCATGGACTGCCACAAATTGGATATGCATCGTATCGTACAAAGGAGTGCAAGGGATAATCAGGACAAAGAAGTGCAAGGGATAAAGAGGACAATTTAAAAATAACAGGAGATGAAACACAGGAGAAGCATAGATCAAAAAAGGCAAGGATTTTTGGAGATCCAAAGCTTTTGGGCTAATGACAAGAGACATGGGATTGGAAAGTATCAGGTGATATAAAGTGGTATGTTTTAATAGATAGTGCCGGATAGTGGAGACAAAAGGAAGGTGCATGATAATGAAGTAAATGAAAGGGATAGAAAGCACAACATAAAAGGTCATTGATTATTTTTTGATTTAAAGTTGGAGACAACTTCCTAATATAGCACTACTTCTACATTTGGAAATAAATGATGAATTAATATATATTAGACAAAAGTGGTGATGGCAGCATTCTGATTGACAAAATGAACTAGTAATTCTTAATTATGTCAGACTGAACCAGCAACATCCCTACTTTCAAGCATCAAAACATGTAAAATACAGATTTGTGAAAGAGAAAGTGCATCAACATAATGCAATATGACTACAATGAAAATCAGATACAAAATTGGATAAGCTATTGATTGATTAAACAACAGCAAAGCTAAAAGATGTTACTTCTTTTCCGTCAGGATTCCTCATGACAACACCATCAACAACAGGAGATTTTCGCGCCTCAGCATGTGCATATTCTGCACCAACAGTATATACCTACAGGAATACCAATCTGAGTTGTGATGCCTCTCCCAAATGAAACAATCAAGAAGACAAGAAATACATCCCACAACACATAAGATACAATTAGAGGATAGATTTAGCATTCTTCCCGATGTAAAGTGTAGGAAGGTAAAAGTTCAGGCAAGCGAACATGATATTTGACAAATTTCACACTAAAGTGCCTCAAACAGGGAACTAAGCCAAAGAGTTCTTGAGTGACAATCGCTTGGAAGTTCTCGCACGACAAGCATGGATAGATAGCAGCAGAACGCCTGCTGCCGGTTCTCCCTTTCTTCCCTCCTTTCACCAATATGATAGCACCTCTGTTAGGGACTGCGGAAGGGGTTGATCTTGTTGTAGTTGCTGCTGCATCTTTAGTTGTCAAGGATGAAGACAAAGCTGTTGGATCTGCGATGGTTCTCTGTCGCAAAATTATGTCGCAGGCTTTAAGGACTCCTTGCTTGCCGATTCGGTTGCTGCTAAAGAAGGGTTGCCGAGGCTTTCTTCCTCTTCTCTTCTTCTACCATTGTTCTCGCCTAGGAAGCTGTCCTAGGCTGGCTGGAAGGCTAGAGAGAAGTAAGAAGGGTGTTGCTACTGTCCTACGGCTGTGGAAGTTCTGTCTGCAAGTTTTTCTCCCTCTTCTCGTCTCTTTCTCTTCTCTCTTCTAAGCTTAGGATCAATTGGGCACTTAAGAGGTGGCACAACCAGGGTGCTTAAAGGGGGCTGCAACCATTTAGATTTATAGGATTAAGGGCAACCAAAATTCCTAATATGATTGAGACTTCTCAATTCCTTGCAGTTGCAGGAGACTTCCTTTTGGTGCTACCCTAGCTAGCTATGGGCTACCCTAATCCTAGTCCTACTAGGATTGGGATTGAATTAGCTTGGGGATGATTTAGATGGACATGATCACCATCCTCTTTGCTTGGCTGGCGAATTTCAAATCTTTCATCGAACTAATTGGATCTCAGGTGACGAGAAACTGCATTCCATCCTTTTGGAGTTGATACTTTTGGGCTCAGCGAAAGCACACAACATCTTGATCAAATAAGTAGGGGCTCTCAAGGATTATTTGGCATATGTTAAGCAGAACCACATCGCATGTCACCTCATCGATGAATTCCTTTGTACTGGCAAAGCGTATCTTATGTTGTGAGTCAATCTTTGTCTCCACATCATCATGAAGCCATCCAAGAGGATATAGGCACAAATGCAATGTCGTCTCTCGGCCGAGCTTCTTGAGCAAGCTACTCGAGATATGGTTCTTTTGGCACCTGATGACGAAAATCTGTCAATGACTTCTTGCTTCACTTGAATCGTTATAGTGATAAGCTCCTAGCAAACCTTTTGACCGAGAGTCAAATTCGAGTATATAATCTTCAGTTTGGCGACCAGTAATAGACTCGGATCCACGCAAGGAACCAATGAAAGTTCGATGGAGTCATCGTCCACGATCATGGTCGCAGTTCACCGACCTTGATCGTTCTTCAACCACTTCTTTAGGAAGAATTCGAGATGAACCTTCCAAAATTTCTCTAGTGTGACCTACAATTTTACAATAATTACAGAATAAAATTTATTCAATAAATCATTTTGTTTTGAAATAAGATGAGGTTTTACCACTCCCATTGTTTTTCTTGGCATTTGGGTGCCTTCCTTTTGGCCTTCTTTACATTCTTCTCAATGTGTGTTTGATTCTTATTCTCAATCGTCATTGCAATCAAACTTACTATCGTGATGTCATGAGTTCTGAAGAGGCTTAGTTTTGTATCGATCTAGGCATAGAGGTCAGTAGTGTATTTCAGGGTTCACCATTTCAGGTACCACACCCGTCTCGAAAATTTGTTGGTACGGTACGTACCAATTTGTACCAATGTATACACAATATACAAGACGTGCCAACGAGAACTTGAGTGAGCCAGATCTCGATAACGAGTCAAATCGGTGCATACCACCCCATACCATACAGACTTGGGCGGTTCAATGAACCTTGGTGTATTTCATCACCGTCGAGTGATCGTTGAGGGAGATTCAGAGTGCCAACGCTTGTTGTCAAAACTCGATGGTGTATTATTGTATGGATTGATCCCTTCCTTGACAAAAGTAATGTCACTTCATCTTTCTTTAAGATACCTCATAGGGTAGAATTCCTCTCAGGTGAGCCTTTTGAATCGTGTTCATGACACGACTTCAACATCGTTGATATAAAGATATGCTTTCCACCATACGAGTGTGTATTCAATCAACATGAGTCACAAAAACATCACCCTATCGTCATTGTTGTAACCATATAGATCAAAGTAAGTTTCAAGTTGATCCATCCATGAGTCTAATATCTCAGTATTGATCGAGCCGTAGTAGGAGGGTATATTGATGCGAGCCTCGACTCAAAACAATCGAATTCTTACTGCGATGTTATGCTCGAAAGCATCTTCTTCGTGGCTGCACATCTTGGATGGAGACGACTATCTCTCCTATCTTGTGATGTTCTTTACTCAATCGTCCTTCATAGTTGGGTTGGCTTAGGCTTGCATCCAACCAATCACAATATCCATCTGCTAGGCTAATACTATTACTAGGCCATAAGGCCGAGCAAAGTTGTTGGGTTGTTGGTTGTCATCCCGTTGATGAATCTTCCTCCAAGTGAGCATGGCATGATTTCCAACTCGTGTAATTCTTCGCCCAACTCTTTATATCCTTGTCCCGTGGTCACCATCCATAAGATCATTTCTCTAATACCACATTATCCGTATGGGGTTCGGGTGCGATGATCTGTCGATCCGATACCACCTCTCAGATGGATGTTTTGGTGAAGGAGTTATGTTTTTGCAATAAAAACATAACATAGAAAGGGGAAATTAATCTACTCTTGTCGTAAGTTTAAAGTGCCTAAAATAGGGAACTATACAGCAAAGTGTTCTCAAGCAACAATCACTTGGAAGTTCTCGTGTGATAAGCATGGACAAATAGTGGCAGAACGCTTGCTGCTGGTTCTCTCTTTTATCCCTACTTTCACCAATCAGACAACACCACCTCTGTTAGGAACTGAGGAAGGGGTTGATTCTATTGTAGTTGTCGTATCTATGGTTGTCGAGGGTGAAGACGAAGCTACTAGTTCTGTGACAATTCTCTTTTGTAAAATTCTACTGCAGGCTATAAGAAGAGGACTCCTTGCTTGATCTCGGCTATTGCTGAAGAAGGGCACTCAAGGCTTTCTTCCTCCTCTCTTCTTCTACTACTACCTCTTGGCTAGAAAGTTGTCTCAGGCCAGCCAGAAGGCTAGATAGAAGTAAGAAGGGAGCTGTTACTGTCCTACGAGTGCAGAAATTCTGTCCGCAAGTTCTTCTCTTTCTGTTCTCTCCTCTCTTCTTAACTTAGGGCCAATTGGGCACTCAAGAAGGAGCACAACTTGGGTGCCATAAGGGGACTACAACTCAATTTATAGGATTAAAGGCATCCAAAATCCTAACATAATTAGGACTTCTCAGTTCCTTACAATCAAGCCGTAGGAGTCTTCCGTTGGAGGTTGCATTAATCCTAATCCTACTAGGATTGAGATTGAACTGCCTTGAGGATGCCTTAGATGGGGCTCTCTCACTTTTATAACTGAGGTAGGGCAAGAGTCCGAGTTTCAAGACTTTCCTTACAGGGCTAGCATAGAGCCTTCTCCTACTCCAAGTAGGAGCATGCTTCCCTTGGTGGCTACTGCTATTTGGGTGAGAACTACCCTAATCCGAACCTATTAGGACCTGGATTAAGGTAAGTGGGCTGCTGTGACGAGTTTTCCTTGGTCAAATAGAGATCTTAGGCTTGTATAAGATTAGCCAAGCTGGTTGAGGAGTGTTAAGAATGTCCCTAGTCAACTTATTCCATGAGAGATCAAATTTTGTTATATTCAAGGGATCATCTATGATATAAGTGATTAAGGTTAGTTATATCAAATGAAGAATGCAATCGGAAAGAGCTTACAATATTAGAAATTTTCTTAGCTTAGCTGACCAGAATTACACATCAAAAGCTCTTGGCCTATCTTTTGCCTCAAAAAGTAAGAAAGCACTCAATCAAAAGATAAGAAAGGACTCAATCAAAAGATGAAAAATCTCAAAACAACTAGTATGGTACTTGCATTAAGACGTACAAGTCATCTCTCGCAACAACTAGTATGGTACTTACACTCAGATGAACAAGTGATCACAAGAAGGCCATTACTTCTTATTGTTGACAAATTCCAATGAAGTCATAGAAATAGAGAAGATTCATCGAGTTCCAAAGGTCATTTCAAGATTAAATCAAAGTACGACAATTTCAGGTCAAATAATGGGACAAAAAATGTTATTGTACCTAGTAATAAATATTTCTTTCATGGTTTGCAGTACCAGTCCGTACCGCCCGGTACGGGCGGTACATACCGGTCCGCCAGACTTTCGGTACGCGGACCATATGTTACCTTTCCGACACTGTAGCAGTACTGTAGCACTGTAGCTGCTACAGTGCTCGGCACGTCTGAATATACCGCTCGATACACCTGGGTGTACCGAGCGGTATACCGTACCGTACCGGTACCGAGCCCAGGTCGAAACTCCGGTACGGTATGGTATTGCGAACCTTGATTTCTTTTAGGACAACTAGTAATTGTGACTGAGTTCTCCGAAAGTTTCTATTGATTGAAAACCTAGTATTCGTCAGAGTTCAATGAACATTCAATTACATTTTAAATCCATCTTAACTAAATCAAGAAATAATTATCACTAGCATCATGAAATATCCCATGTTGTTTTATTGTCTATAAGGTTATGACATAAATACAAAACTGTAGGATATTACAAAAGGAAATAGCTCTCTTACTATGCCAATTTTCACAAAAACAGTCAAATGTAAATATTTGACAGCAGGATCTTCTGGCAAGATAAAGTTTCACAAGGATATTGTGATATGCTCGAGTGATGATTAATAAATCTCAATGTGGATAATGAATGTGATATTTAATTAAACTTGTGGCTCAGACAAAGCAAACACAACTAGATATCTACGTTTAGGTTAATATCATCTTCAATAAAACCTGAAGCCATTGTATATATATTCCTGTGTACTTCCATCTAGATCAATATAAGGATATGCACGCCTAAATCCAGTTACATGTTTCTTAAAAATATGAAAAACTCTTTGTTTCAAAAGTATGACTGGCAACAAGTACCAAGGAATATTTACCAAGATGACAACAATACTAGCAAGACAATAACATTAAAAATAATAATAATCAGGAAAACCTTCACGTCTGTTCCACCAGTAGGCATGAACTCCTCATAGATGTAAGAGCCCTCACGCCTCACCCTCCTTACCTCTGGATGAAATTCGCTTGACCGATTTCCAACCTATAGATCAGCATAGTAAGTTTCTTGGTGCTGCAATTCCAAAGCTTGACTACAAATGACAGCAATGCCCCATGCAGTTTTTCTGCTTTTATTAGTTAAAGCACTTAAATAGCATTTTAGAGACAAGCCAAGAGACATAGAATTCATTTATATTTTTTTGCATAAAGCATATCATAGTTTGTCAATATAGATTCGGCAAAAGTTTTAACCTCAATAATTATAGGTTGAGTCAGAACAGTGAAATCAAATACCAGTTCAATAACTGTTCCCATAACCAACAGGATAGGTATGTACCTATAAACTAGGTAGTATATTGACCTGTATCATCTAGAATATTTGAAAATAATAATAGGAAATAAGAAATGAAATGTATCACATAAATTGTCAATAATCCCTTCTTCCCCAATTGTCAATAATCACTTTTGGCCCTGCAATATTTTAAATACAAGTTCAATAACTGTTCCCGTAACCAATTGGATAGGCATATACCAATAAACTAGGCAGTATATTTACCTGTATCGCCTAGAATTTTTGAAAATAATAATAAGAAAAAAGAAATGAAATGTATCACATAAATTGTCAATAATCCTGTTGCGCCCATCTTTTCTTTTATTTCCTGTTTCCTCATATCATTCACATCTAGGAATGGTACATGAACTGCAACTGTCGAAAGATTTAGCATGTATATTACATTTTTTTAAAAAAACCAAGATAGGGAAAAAAAGATCATCACACAGTTCCTGTTAAAAATAACGAACCCAGATTGACAGAGCATTTTATTTGAAAATAATTTAAAAAGAACCATTCAAAAATGAGACGGGTAGAGAAAACTCAAAAAGAACATATATTTCATTTATCACTCTTAGAAAAACCCCATTTTATGCTCAAGGACCATTCAAATGACTAAGGCAAGACATCTCTAAACCAATAACTTCCCCATGTTAACATAGTATGTTCAATCCTAGGATCAACTGTAGGGAACGGGTTGTAATCTGCCTTGGAGAGGAACCACTCCAATAAATTAAGCAGACTCAGAACTGCACCATATGAAACCAAAGATAAATGCAAGTAATAAAGTGTGAAGTTCAATTCTAATTGCCTATTCAATCAGCACCTAGAAATGCATATATAGATGGGCCAAATCAACAAGCTAGCAAAAGATAAGGTGCTTATTTGGTAGCACTTAGGGATAAATTTGACATTAAATTCTTATTTCTTCAAGATCATCCTATTCATCAAAACACAACTTCCATCAATCACAAAGTAACACCTTAAGGAATAACAACCATGGTCTTAGACTACAGAGAAAAATATTGGCCCGAATCTTAAGCTCCTTACAACTTACATCCATGTAGAAATAACGAATTCAAATTGTGAATCAGGGGTAGGAGTGTTGATCCTCAAGAACTAAGCTTTAAATTCATTGTAGAATTTACATAATTACCTATCAGGACTATGTTAAGTATTTTCACATCTTCATAAACAGAGATGCCTAATAAGTCAGTGGACTAAATATCCTCATCTAGATGACAAGTCCCATGATAGATCCATTAGTCACTTGAAGCTGACAGTTAGAAATCCCAACAATCAGAAATGGAAAATTAACATAACTGAGAAACAAATGATCTGCCGTATGCCAAAATGCCATTTTTCCTCTAAAACTGTATATATCAAAATGGGGTAAATTTATGCATTATTTTGCATATTATACTATACATACGAGAGACCAAGAGAATACATCGTTTCCTCAAACATTTGAAATATTTTTTTGTAAATTGAGACTTAATTTAATCATATTAATGGCAGATAACTTTAACTAATATAAAGAATTCTTTGTTATAGTTAGAAATAGTTATGAAATAATATCAGAAGCTAGCAGCCAAGAGTATTACTGTTCTTTTAATACTCAAAGCCTCTTACCGAATATATCTAACAACCACAGAAGGGCATCACTTGCATCTGACCATAAAAGATCAGATATGATTACCATAAAAAACCATGTGATTTACATCAAAGTACAAAAATCAATCCACAAATAGCATATAATTCATATGGATAGCAGAAAGAAAATAAAAAGCTAGTCAATGATTTAATTACAAAGCAAACCTTCCGAAATAACTCTTTCATTCCACCACCAGCAGAGCTAGGATAGTATATCATTATACTGTGATCATCCCCTTTTGAATGAGCAATATTATAAATCAGTAATGTTTGCACAGTAGTCCAACAAAAAGAAAACTTAAGAAAAAAACATAAATGAGAATATGTATATACAATTTTGCCAAAAGTGTAAGAAATCAGACAAACTAAGTCGAGATTTGATCAACATGTGAAAAAACAAACTCCTTCTCACATGTGAAATCCCTACCTACGACAGGCCAACTTTTCTAATTTCCTCATGGCTCGGGTAACCGTGACAGGTGAAAAATCACAATTAACCAATAAAATAATCAGAATAGTTCATAAAACAAGACAGTGGGATTGGCCACTAATGATCTAATTTAATTATATTTAACCAATATCAATTAAGTATGAAACTGAAACCACTCATCTTCGAAGGATCACCGGGACAAGCATGATACTTGACCAATCCTAGTTGTACCTCCAATTATCGACTATCAATTGAATACCAGCTGTTTCAAAATAAATTATGCCAATAAACCCCTCTCGAACACAATCAATCCTACTATCGAGCTTTTAGAAACATGTATGGTGCCTGGTAAGAAGTAAAAACCAATATTTATTGACTACTATAAAGCCGTATGATCAAAAAATTCCATGATATCCTCGTATTAGATGGTATTAGATGGTCAGTACAATGATATCCTCATACGAGTGTACAATGGCATGGTATGGTGACTATGGACGATACTGCAATTTGAAAGCATGCCTTCTAAGCCTGGGTAAATTCCATCTATTTCCTCATGGGTGGAACATCTAATTTCCACAATTATCATCTCACTTATTCTAGTTCTAGTTAGGGTTTAGGATTTAGGGTTTAGGGTTTTGAGGTGGAGAAAGTTGACAAATTTTGTGTCCACATGACACATACATTATGCACACATACATTAAGCCTTGTAATCTCCCCATTTTGTTCCATACAAATTAAAGCATTGGTAAGGGGCAAGCCTTGGCAATGGTAAAGTTGCTCAAGATTCAAGCCACAAAATCACTCATAGGAGGCTGCCAACATTGACCCTCCTAGACCCATCATTGAAAGAGTCGTGTAATGGCTCCTCTCTTTTTAGGTAACTTAGGTTGTATGAAACAATACTAGAGCAAATTTAAGAACTTGGTACAGAGCCTGTACCACTCTATATCGAAAAAACACAAAGCCTTTACTACTTGGTACAGGTCTAGCACCGAGTGAACTATCCAGTTTCCAGTGCAAAGCCTCTACTACCCACTACAGTTCTGGTATCAAGCAGACTGTATGGTTTGCACCAGTTCGTGTATTGAATATTGATAACCTATCGGACCGATAAACACTACCCATACAGAACCATCCTAGCACTATTGGAAACCATGGTCAGTATACGTATGTTAAACCCTACCGAAGACATATAGAACAATATAATGTGGCAAGACTTACATTCAAAACATGACTACTTGCACCCAAAAGTAGAAATCTATGAAGAAGCACGGACACGTCAATTTGGTGGGTGTATTCATGACAAACAAGTGTCGAACATAGATATGTCACTGACACAATCGGACACGTGGCTGACCTGTGTCTATTTTTATTTATTTTTTTATTTTTGGAAATGACGTATCAATGTCAGAATACCTCTCTCAAGCCCCTCCCCACTGCTCCAGCACCCTTCCTCGGGTGACACTCGTGTGCGGCACTAAGTTCGCGTGACCCTCACATTTGGGGATTTCTTATCAAACCTGGAGGATCATTGATGTTAAATCATGGTTCTCTAGCAGAATGCAAGGTGTGATGCAGCACAAGTAGAGTGCGGCGATAACAAGGGGGTTCCAACCTAGGCTTCCAACGACAATGGGAGCATATTCAACACAACACCACAACCTGCACCTCGAGCCCACCTACATCTAGTTAAAGGCTGAAGCCACTATAGCATGACCTCGACGACCACAACCCGCCTTGAAAAACCCCGACCTCACCCACATCATACAATGTGTGCCCTCGGTAACCCGCAACCTCACTAGCACCCATTGCCCGATCACGTGAGGCCCTTGGTGACTCGCAACATGCATCACGACCCATCGCCTATCACTATGCGCCCACAATGTCCCTCTCGCCCTCAAGGACTCAACGGGACGTCACCTATCACCAGCGACCTCGTTCGTGCAAACCCTTGATGTCCCGTTGTCCTGTCCCCTATCACCCACGGCCTTGCTCATACAAACCCACGAGCTCGATCGCAGTAATAAGCCTTTTAGCTTTTGTTTCTTTTTAAATTTTTTTTAGAAATTTATTACCACATTTTTGTGTTTTGATGTCCCTAAATTATAATTTCACAAGCTCAAAGAGAACATATAACTATATTCATGGTAGGTTTTGTTACTGCATCTTATTATGATTAACTTGTATTGTTAAATATATGAGTAATAAGTTAGAGTATAACAAGAGTAAAGTAAGCTATATGAACATATGTAAGGAATTTATTAAAAGAATATCAAGTGTACTCTGTGGAACTAAACTACTTGCACCATAAGCTATAATTTGGTGCAAAGCTTAGAGTTATTACGTGGAAATATTTTTTTTTGTTAACCATTGTTTGGTAAAGTAATTGCAAAGACTTGTATGAATGATAATTTTATATACTGCAAAAATTACTTGTATTTAATTAATAATTTTATATACTACAGAAATCAAACAGTGCAGAATCTTTTTCTTTTCATATGAATCCTTGTTGCTTTCTAATAAATTTAATTGTAATATATCTGTACTATCTAAGTACATTTATTAGAATCAAACAGTGCAGGTTAGATATTATTTATTATTGTTTTTTAGCCATAATATACGTTACATTATTATTATATCATAATTATAGCAATATGGTTTTCATTTTATTTTTGCTTTTACAGAAACACATATAAGACTATATTGACATGAAATTTCCACCAGTGTTACGATTATAATTAGAAATTTTAATATAAAACCATTATTTGAAGTACTCCATCTTATGTGCCCTCTATAAAATGTTGAATTATAATTTAGGCACAATCATGGTTTTCAAATTTCAATTATCATAATTACATGGATTCTCTATTTTATTGCATTTCCTTGGTTTCTTTCTTGCACATTAGAGATAACGATCTAATTCTACAATTTTATTACATTTCCTTCTCCATTTTATTAATAATCACTTTTATGTTTATTTTTTATGTTACTTGATGAATATTGTTCTTTTCATGGTTTTTGATGGAAAAGAGAGTCATCCACCAGAACCTTCAGAATGAGTTCATCGAGTACTATCAGTATAACTTTGATAGAATTTATGTTCTTACTATATCTAATGATAAGGAACATTACAAACCGTTATAGAGACATGTCACTAAAATGGACAAATTAAGCGGAGGTGGTGAGAATATTATATGGCAATGTAATTTTTGTCATTAAGTCAAGAAAAGTGTTTATACAAGAGATAGAGCACATCTATTAAAGATGACCGATCAACAAATTATAGTATGCAAAAATTAACAATGAAGGATATCTATGATATGCAAAAATTTAAAGACAAAACAACAAAGTGCTCTGGAAAAAGTATTACCCCCTTCTACTATTTTTGTCAGTAGGTATTCTAATGAAAATAAAGTGATAGTAACAAAGTGAAATGTATTGAATAGCACGTGATCAATTACATTATGAAATAGCAAGAATATTTTATTCTGCTGGTTTTAATTTCACCTAGAAAGAAATCTGTATTATATTAGTGTTTTTATTTTTACTGTGAACAATCCTTTATCTTGATCTGGTTATTTACCAGCTGGTAATAATTTATTAGGAACAACTCTCCTTCGAAAAGTAAGAAAAAATATTGAGAGGTTCTTACGGTCGGTTAATGGCACATAGAATGAAAAAGGAGTTTGTATTGTAAGTGATGAATTGAGTGATTCATAAAAGAGGCCCTTAATTAACTTTATGATTATGACTGATGGTAGAGCCATGCAGTCAATTGCAAGATAAATATTTTATTTCAAATTTAATGAATGAACTTTATAAATGAGGTTGCAGAAGTGACTTTCTGTAGTGACCAGAAGTTATTTCAAATTTGATGAAAGAAGTCATCAAATTTACGAAAGAATTTATGGTTTAGGTCATTAAAGTTACTTTCTGTAGCTGAGAAAAAGTTTGCCTCAACAATTATTATGCTTAAAAGGTTTTAACTTATCAACAATGGACTTCAACCTAAGGTTCTAAATACCATACCATATTAGTGTATCGAGCTTTGCTCGGTATGGTATGGTACAGCATACCGAGCGGTATGCCTAAAATACGCATAAAACCTTCCAAAAATAATTGAAAAATATTTTAAAAAAAGTTAAGATAGACTTTTTAAGTTAAAAATAAATATATATTTAGTATAGTTTTAGCAAAACTAATGTAAATTAGGTAAGAATAGTGTCACAAATCCATTTCGGGCTTTGAGGAGTAGCCTTGTGCAAGGTTCGCAATTTCGATCCATTCCGAATCGTCCTTCCGTTAATATTGAATTATCTACAAAAAATTATTTGAATTGATAAATTATTTTATATACTACTTAAACTTTAAGATTCAAATAAATTAAGTAATCACGTGTAGATATAGCTGATTCTACCACCAAAACGAACGACGAGCATTTACGGGTGGTAGATCGAGATCGAGATCCCCGATCCTATGTATCTGTATATCAATATAATATGTTTGTCGGATCCAATCCTAAAATTGATCCCACGACATAGTGTATTGATACACCGTATATCATTAATGCATCAATGTAGTGATGGTCCTAGGTTGATCATCATCAATCACGTGTCCGAGGCGGCTCTTGAGGCATGTATTGGTGAATGTCAGAACTTTTAATTTCGCTACTGATTTGTTATCATGTATCATACTATTGCTCGGAGAAGTATAACCAACTATCACCGTACTATTGTTGGTCAAGGGATTCTCCATCATACTATGGCTATGAATACGATGAGCTTCATTCTGTGTCTACGTCGTGTAGGCTCTGTCGCATCTATTAAAAATCATCCACTGGCTTTCCCTTCCCCTTCCGTGAATAAACTTGACTAGTACCTCGTCGAGTTTCACAATTTGATTTAATCCATAATTCATAGCTTTGTTGAGTTTAGGAGAGTGAAAATATGAGAAAAAGAGAGAGAATGTGAGAAAAAATGAGTTTCAGAGAGTTTAAAAAAGTGCAAGTGAAATGGATTGAAATGGGCGAGAGGAAAGGGTTTAAAAACCCTTGAGGAGGCCTTCAACGATCAAATTGACCATTAGAACACTGTTACCATTCGATAACGATCGAAATCGACCGGTATTGGCCGGTATAGATCAGTAACAATCGAAATTTCAAACGTTACCACTCGATACAGCCACGTATCACCCGATATGGGGCCAAATACTTACTATCGCCCGATAGCGGGTGGTTCGCATGCCGATCTATTGGCAGACCAGTACGTACCGGGCGGTACGGTACGGTATTCAAAATATTGTTTCAAACAATGGTTATTAGCGACAAATGGTCATGTTAGACAAATAATAATATTGGTAAAACTAAGGTTCGTAATTACGTATCGTACCGACATGTTGAGCTTTGCTAGGTACGATACGATATGAGTGTACCGAGCGATATGCCAGGGTGTACCGCTCAGTATATATATAATATAAAAATGTAAAAATCAATATATAAAAATATAAAAATAATATAACAAAGAAAAAGAAAAAGGAGGCATACGCTGCCTCGATGACGTTGTCTCCTTTTCTTCTCCTCATCTACGACGTTCAATGAAGACATCAAAGGCCGCACGTGTCTCCAACCTTCGGCGAAGAACGCGGCGAAGAAGAAGCCGAGCAGCCGCCTCTCCGTTACCCTGGATCGGGATCGTTGAGGGAGGGCGATGATAGATCGAGAAGAGTCGAGGTTCTCCAGATTCTCCCTCTTCCTCTCCCTCGACGCTTCTTCTCTTACCGCAGCCAGGCCGTAGCCAGGCCGCAGCTTGGCTGATACCGCTCCGTAGTGGGCAGCAACGATCGAAGTCAACCGTTATAGACCTATTTCGGGCGGTAACGATCGAAATATCAACTATTACCGCCCAATACAGCCCTGTATCGGCCGATACGAGGCTAGATCAATAGTACTGCTCGATAGCGGGTGGTCCATGAACCAATTTGCTAGCGAACCGATACGTACCGCTTGGTACGGGCGGTATCATTCGAAATTAAAATCCTTGGGTAAAACAAGATTTGTGAACAAAAAATTGTTTGATGATATTTGGTTGAATAATATTAATTATATTATTGATTTCATTGAATCTACTTATGATATGCTTAGATTATATGGCAAGGATAAACCATGTATTCATGTAGTATATTACATGCGAGGCAATATGATTAAGAAAATAAAAGAAAATATATATATCAACATTAAGGAAAGAAATCAGATCTTTTTATAATGTAATTTAGAAATTCTTATTGATCATTCAACAAAAAATAATACTCCACTTCATTGATTGGTGCATTCTTTAAATCCCAAGTAGCTACCTAAGAAGAAACAAAATCTTGATATATTTTTCAAATTATTATATTTTATAGTTTATTCAAATTATTATAACAATTTAACAAGAAGCAATAAAAAAATTAAGATTTAAAAATAAAATAAGTTAATAATAGGTTAACAATTAATCAAAAGTAATAAAAAACTCTAGATTAAAAATAAGAATAAAATAATAAAATAGGTAGTATACCTTGCGACGCAGCGCAACTAAGGAAGAAGCAGCGACAAGTGAGGAAGAAGCTTCGTCGGGTGCTAGTGAAGTCACCGAAGGCCTGAAGGCGTGCAATGGCCGCCAGGTCACTCGTAGGTGGGGCGCTCAAGGTGGAAGGACCAACAACATCAGGCAAATGGTAGAGAAGCACATAGGGCACTTGGGGCGAAGACAACTCGCGACGATAAAGAGGCACTCAGGGTGAAGGGCTCGAGAGCACGCATCAATGGTCGGGTCACTCGTAGGCGGGTCATCGAGGAAGAAGGGTTGAAACCTTCAATTCACTCAATAGTCGAAGTATAGGTGGTCGGCGAGTGGTGGTGGTCTAGTGAGGCGCTCGACGTAGGGGCAGAGCCTGCCTCTTCCACAAGTGGGGCGGGGGAAAAGGTTTCATTAGTGAGAAAGAAAGGAAGCCATGCAAGTGAGGAAGAAGGGTTCCACGATGCCTTCGCACGTGAGCACCCAATCCAACACGCAAACGCCATATCCAACAATTTAAAAAATAAAAAATAAAAAAGGACACATGTTTGATCGAGTCGGTGATGAATCTATGTCCGACACGAGCACAGCACCAAAACCATCGCGTCCATGCTTCCTAGGTATTTATCAATTTTGGTTTCTAATGATATTTATTATATAATTAAGTATATTTATGAAATTATTTATTCAAAATTTTTTATTTCAAATATTATGGTGAAGAATGACTTTAAGAGGCTCCCAATCAGGTACCCCCTCATAAAGATTCAAAGGTCTAGAGACAGACTAAAAATGCCTAAGAAGATATTATACAACTACTAGGGAGAGAACATATGTCAATGAAGAATATGCTAATTTCTCTAGTAAAGTTGGATAATTTGTTGATTATGATTCTTTACATGATTATTGTCATATTGTCACAGACTTAGCTGGTTTTGCCTAAGTCGTGCGGCACCTATGCGTGTTCGTCCGCAAAGGTCAGCCTCCCTAAAACCTCCTATGGTCCCTTAGGATCTACAAAAGAGAAAACGGGTTAGAGAAAACGCCTCACTCGGGATCCACAAGCAAACCTTTCAGGAAACGCTTCATAGACAATGCAAATTACAAACAGACTTTACAAGCTCTAAACGATTGCACAACAAAGGGTCAAAATGATCCACTTCAGATCGAATATCTCTTACAAGTGTCCACATGACACAACATTTATTTACAAGACTAAGAAGGCCACCAACCCAACTAAATTGGGGCTGTTAAGTCTTCGACCGTTCCTCTACATATCGTGCAAAGCATTAACAAAAAGAAAGACACGGACATACATAAGTATTACATCAAACATCCTGTTTAGAACTTTGTACGTGACATTCTCCCCCACTTATTCCTTCGACGTCCTCGTCGAAGCCTTTGCCGACACTGCAACTCCTCGCCTTTTCTGAGTCTTCAATCTTCTACTCCAACTGCAATGCGCCTCTTGGCTCCCAACTGCTCTCCGCTGCTGTTTTTGAGTAGTCGAACCTTTGATCCACCATGCTGCTTCAACTCGCCAATGACTCTAACTCTAATATGGCGTTGGCTGAGTTGTGTTGATCCCTGTTGGTTCCTGCGGATCCTCTAGATGAAGGAAAATACCATCCTTACTATGCGTTAGTCTTCTCCATCAACCCGGCCGCCTACTCCCTATTTGGTCGCCTCTGGGATTGTACCGTCTTCTCCATTAACCCAGCCGCCTACTCCATTGAGTAGCAAAGGTATAGCACCGCGTACTGCCTACTTCGATCCTTGGTCGTGCACTCTTGCATGACCCGAAGTCCTTCACTTTCGACTATCTTGATGAGAAACTCGTTGACACCGGTCTTACGAAGTTCCTTGGCCTCTGCCCTTCAGCCTTGTCTCGGTACTTGAAGTTTGCCTCTATATGCTCCACCTCCTCGGCCCCTTTCACGACCAAGCGCTCTCCCTCCATGAGAGCAAGGGATCAATGACTTTCACGGAAGTCCCGCCTCTGCGGTACCATGGCGCTGTCATGCCCATGGCCCTATTATCCGTCGCCTTGCATCTGTATCCCTTTTCTTCACGATCAGTAGATATGTCTCTGTGGCACTCCTCCGAGTCCACCTCCATTCTAACTGATGCTTAATTTTGGGTAGCTAAGTCCCCCTGGACTCGTCGTCACTTCCTCGCCCCTTTCGACCCCCTGCTTCAACACCTCTGTGTTCTCCAAGTAGCTCCCTTTGGTCGATGGAAAGACAGATTGCATCTCCCATGCATGGCCTCTGCCTTCACGTTGTTGGGTTTGCACCGATTCTGTTCTCCTTAGTTTCCTTGGTAGCAACGTTCGCTTACTCGACCTTGTCCTCTAACTTGTTGGGCTCCCTTAAGCGAATATAGGCTCTTGAGCGGTCCAACTCTCCAGCTGCTTCGATCATACCTCTGCATGATCAAGTCTCTCCCATGGGACTCACCGGTACTTACATTCGAACTTTTCCCTCGATGGTACACAGCCCCCATATTCTAATGACCAAAGCTTTTATCCGATGCAAAATTCGATGCACGCACGAAAGACCCGCCTCCGCGGTACCATGGCCTTCACTCCTTGAATCCATAGCCCTTCTTGTCGTCGTGTTATTCACTAAAGTGGAGCTCCTAGTAGCTCCCGATCATACCTCCGTATGATATAGTCCCTCACGGGGCAATGTCGTGTGTATCGCATTGCCACGAACTGTTCCACTACGATCCGCTACACCATGTCGCCTCCTGGTGACATCTCCATTGCATTCTGATCCTTGTGGGATGAACTCGGTTTGTGATCCCTTCATGTGTGGCCTTTGCCAACACATCACAGGGCTTTTTTCACCTTCAATTGTATTCGCTCCTTTGGCAATCAACCTTCGTCCCCTCGCTCTCGGGAGACACTTGGACAAAGCACCGCTCTAGGACAGCCCGTCGCCCAGTAGCTCTCGAAGTCCACCGACTTCGTTGAAATTAATGCACCATTGTCTGAATCCTGTGCCTCTACCCTACCAGCACAATCTTCGTTGCACACCGCTTCCTTCATGGCAACACTGTGGCATATTCTTCAAGAGTACCCGCCTTCGCGTCCTCTTGCCCCGTGCCAAGGCCTTCTGAACCCAACTTTGCCTCCGCAAATTGAGTCTCCTTGGTTCTTCCATTAAATGCTTCTCCAAGATAAGGTGCATATGCCCAGAAGCTCCCTTCGTCTTTGGCATCATGCAAGATGAGTTCACTCCATTATAATGAAGGATCCATGGAACGACATAATCCCGCTCTTGCCTCTGCAAGAGTTCATGCCCTTGACCTTTGTCCAAGGAAAGCTCTATGCCTCTGCTCCATGTTCCATCTTCTATGCTGGCTCCCTTCATACAGCTTGGGTACTTCGCCAAGTTATACCAAAGTTGCTCTGCTCCTCGTTTTGCATTGAGTTGATGGTGGCCTTCGCACCCACCATTCCACGGGTCAACCCTCCATTGAGTCCGATCTCTATATCGATTCCAAGTGTGCATTCATTTGTGTTGTTTTCGGTCGCTCCCCCACTTGATCTCGTAATGCATCCACCAATGCATTCTCTCAAGCGAGATCATGCGGCGACTCCTCGCCGCTCACTCGGTCCATTGAGCTTCGTGGAGTTGTTGTTTTTGATGTACTCCTCAACATGTACGATCTGTTGCACATGATTCTCCCTCTACAGAGCCGGGACTTATCCCTCCTGGATATCTATCCCGTTAGAGCAACATCTCTCTTCGTTTTCTTCTCTCTAAAAGTTTCGGAGACCACCAACCACTTGGACTACTCTGATTTGCTGAACAAACTATGCATTGTTCTATCTCCTACAAACGCACTTGCTAGATTGCGACTCCACGTCAATGCAGTCCCCGTTGTACCACTCAAGGCCTAGTAACATGCTAAACTCTCTGCACACTTCAGCCTCCTATGGACGTATCCTTCTCATATCGAAGAGAAACTTTCAATGCTCCATGGCACCGAGTTTTGGTCGCCTTGGGATGGCCACGAACATTCCATCATCCACATACAAACCCTTACATGAGTACCGAATTCTTCAAGTTAGCAATTCCCCTCACCTCTGTGAGCTTCGCACAACTCTTTCGATCGCTGAGCAACTCATTCTACCTTGCATAGTCATATCCTTTACCAAGCGTCTCGCTTGCCTTGAGCACCATCAAGTATAGTTATCAACATCGAGCCGTAGCTCAAACTCAGGCATCCCAACCTTTGTGCACTACGCATTCTTTCAAGCTTGCTTGTTCTCGTGGTGCCTTTTGCGCGAAGGGTTGGCCATCCCTCTAAATGTCAATCTCAGATGCCCGCTCCTCCGAGCGACTCCTTTTCCCTACATCTCTATGCTCGTTTTCCTCTAAACGATCACACATGTGCTGACTGGCCTCAACGCAGCCCCGCTAGGTCCCCCACATTTGCATGCCAAGTGTTTCTATGAGTGCTTGTCCCGCTCTGATATCATCCGTCACGGACTTAGCTGGTTTTGCCTAAGTCGTGCGGCACCTATGCGTGTTCGTCAGCAAATGTCAGCCTCCCCGAAACCTCCCATGGTCCCTTAGGACCTATAAAAGAGAAAACGGGTTAGAGAAAACGTCTCACTCGGGATCCACAAGCAAACCTTTCAGGAAACGCTTCATAGACAATGCAAATTACCAACAGACTTTACAAGCTCTGAACGGTTGCACAACAAAATGTCAAAATGGTCCACTACAGACCGAATATCTCTCACAAGTGTTCATATGACACAACATTTATTTACAAGCCACCAAACCCAACTAAAATAGGGTTGTTAAGCCTTCGACCGTTCCTCTACATGTTGTGCAAAGCATGAACAAACAGAAAGACACGGACATACATAAGTATTACAACAAACATCCTGTTTAGAACTTTGTCCGTGACAATATGGATCCTAAAAGTTATAGGTCGCATACTGTTCATCTGCTCTTATGCTTCAAGCATTAGCTTTGAAGTGACTTATGTAGTCTTCCACTACATCACATTGCGAAAAACACTTGCGTAAATATTCTTTCATGCACTCTCTTAAAAGGAACAAAATGACTCCTCAACATGCAAAAGTTTTAGTATTCATTTATCGTAATCTCTATCTTCTCTTCTCTCCAAGAGAACTCCAAAATAGTAAGAAGAGACTAAGATGTAGGATATTATTAGAGACATTTGATTCATTTGAAGACGTTGGAGACCTTGAAATTACAAATTTATCTTTAGATGAACCAAGTTGGAAAAAATCATTTTTACTGATGATGTCAATAAATCACTGGATCAAGGTGATAATGATGATGAGAATAAGCCTAGTGGTTATTAAATATTATTTAATATGCTCAAACATTAGTTTGAATACTAACATTTAGATAATTTTAATTATTTAGACTTATATGACGATATTTATTTGTCCATATTGTTGAGTCCATAAAATTTACGTATAAATACTATAAAACTCATGTTAATTGAATTTTACATATATTAAAAAATACATGTGTCCACGCTATGTCTGTGTCCTAATGTTTTTTAAAATGGCATGTTGTCGCATCGTATCTGTGACCTATTTCTATGCTTCTTAGGTAGGAATAAGAGCACTATATAACACATTGGCATGGGCAAGTATTAATAAATTCCAAGCTTCATGAAATTATGATGGTCAACATGAGATAGAAATTGGCAACCATATAGTGACAACCTTGGCGCTGGTCATATGTACTAGTGCATTTCTAGCATGATATACATCAACATGTGTTATCAGCACATGTTGGTGTAGATTAAAACCATAAATGCTAAAGAGGTAACCATAATTCCTTCTAAATCCATGCCAAAAACATTATATGGCTGTCAACTTTCGCCATGTTATAGAGATTCTGATATATAACTATAAAGAGCAATGGTATCTACGTTATCAAGAAAAAAAAACACTAGTAAAATAAAATCAAGAAATGAAAATACCTCTACATAGAGGGCTAAGTGTTAGGATCAAGAGCACTAAGAGGGGAGGGGTGAATTAGTGCAGTGGAAAACTTTCAACGATTAAAACTGCGTCGTACGTTGAAATCCGATTCCGACGTAAAAGTCATTTCGTGCAGATAATTACTTTGAAAGCTTACGGAAACGTATTTGAAGTAAAGTAAGGAAGGCAGTTTGCAGTTAAGATAGAAATCAGAATATAAGCGCAAACTGAAATATGATGTTCGTACGATAAAACCGATTTCCGTCTTAACACCGATTCGGAAAATACTTAACTATGAAACACGTTCGTAAATGAACAGAAGGCAGTAAGCTATTGAGGAGGTTTGCAGTAAAGATAAGATGCTCAAAGTATATGCAAACCGAGATTTAGAGTGGTTCGGTCAATCTTGACCTACATCCACTTTTGGCTTCCTCCACCAACGAGGTCACCGACGTCCACTAGAAGCCTTCCTTCAATAACCGAAGGCCAACCACCCTTTTACAGTTTCACTCCTTTTGACGGGCTTAGGAGACAACCCTTACAAACTTTTCTCTCCTCTATTGAAAGATCAAAACTTGGAAAAAGAGGGAGGAGATCTTCTAGCCTTTACAACACTTTTGAGCTCTAAAAATCACAGAGTAAGATTGGATTTTCGATGCTCTTTCATGCAGGAAAGGGTGGGGTATATATAAGCCCCAAACTAGTTTGAATTTGGAGCTCAAAAATGTCTTTTCCCGAATTTCCGGGGTCCTGGCGGTACCACCTCCTGACTGGGGCGGTACAACCGCTTGGCAGCACGAAGACTGAGCTTCTGGGCGGTGCCACCGCTTGATAACGGCGGTTGCACCGCCCAGTCTCGCTCGGAGACTGAGCCTTGGCGGTGCCACCGCCTGACTGGGGCGATTGCACCGCCCAGCTTTCTTGGGAGACCCTCTCCTGGGCGGTGCCACCGCCGACCCTGGTGGTGCCACCGCCTAACAGGAATTCTAGTCCGAATGGGTTGATCCATTCGACCCAATTTGGGTCTGTCAAGGGCCCAATTGCCCCAAGATTAAGTTAATGGGATCACCTCTCATTTCTAACTTAATAATCGTGCTAACTACGATTTTTCTTAAGACATTTACTATAACTTGCTCCGATGCGTCAATCGCTTCTTCCGGCGAGCTTCCGGCAAACTTCCGTCGATCATCAGATGAACCCTCGGTGATGCTCCTGCGGACTTCCGGCAAACTCCTGGACTTGCGACGATCCACTTGGCGAGTTCCGACGAGCTTCTTTTGGCAAGCTCCTGGACTTCTCGGATTTATTCCCGCAGAACCTCCGACGATCGTCCGGACTTCCGTCGAACTCTCGAACTCCCAACGTGATCATAGTCTTGACTCCGATGCAATTCCTGTTGCATGTCTTACTTCCATCGTAATTAATCCTACACATGTAAAACAAAACTTCGATCGAGACAATTAATCCTAAGCAATTAACCAAGTTGTCCGGCATGTCATTGGTCCCTCGACGCTTCGTCCGATTCTTCGGCGCATCGTCCTCTCCTGCGGCCTATTGCCCAATCGGCCAGTTGACTCCGCAACTCCGATATCCTTGGCACAATACCCGCTCTTCTTAGCCCGATGCCCGAGTCCACGACCCGAAGCCTTCTTTCGATACGTCGACCGATCCACCAGCCCGACGTCCAATCTTCTGACATGTTCCTCCGGCACAACATGATTTTTCCTGCTTTTAATTGTCTCATCCTGATCGAAGCATCCTGCGTCACTCAAAACGCAGATTAAATCATATACATATATCAAGTGGTTTCATCATCAAAATATGAGATTCAACACTAAGATGTACCAAAAGCAAAGGTCTTGAAAGGAACATAAAAACAAACATGGGATGCGACCAACACAACTAGAACTGGAGGATACTATTTGAAAGGATTGTCATTTGTAAAATAATAAGAGAGATGCTTTCTTGCTACAACAACGAAATATTGAGTTGCAATATGATGACATGCACTTGCGTCGACCAATATGAGCCAAAACTTAGTCAAGCTGACACATACATCATAGCCTAGCACAGTGCATGCTCATACCCTTTCGGCATAACACATTTGGAAAGTGCCAACACATGTCAATTAACACAACTGCATTAGTTGTGTTTTTCAATAGCAAAATTGTTTGGCAATAAAAACTACCCATGTTTCACATACAAGTGTTAACCATTAGAAACATGTAGAAAGTATAGATTTTACTTGATGAAATATGAGAGGAAGTTGTGGTGTGACCAAAAAATAATTAGGAATAGTTTGTATCATAATTAGAGGTACAATGGAAGCCAAGCATTGGTATAATGTGAAGGTTGATCCATTGTGAATTGAGTATCCATAATAAGTCATAGAAACCTATTCTCAACTTGCAGGAAAATGGCTGTGCACATTAGCCATCCCAAGACTCATTTCCAGGCGGCACGCTTCAAAGAGGCACCACCTGAGTGCTCGCCCGAGCCCAGGCGCTGGGCGCTTCAGGCGAGCGCCTAGGTTAAACCAGGCGACCGAACCAGATTTTTAGGTCTGGTTGGTCTCCGGTGCTTTAGTTGGTTCAATCGAACCAACTAAATCACCGATATCAGGCTTCCTCTCGCGATTTCCCCGACTTCCCCAACCCTGACACTCACAATTTTGCCGCCGAGATTTCTTCTCCGTTGTCGCTGCTCGCCGCTACTGTCGCTACTCGCCGCTGCCACAATCGTTGCTCGCCGCTGTTGTCGTCGCTCGCCGCTACTATCGCCGCTCGCAACTCCCCCTCCCACTCCCGCTGTCGATCGCCGCTCCAACTATCGCTGTCGCCTGCTACCGCTGTCGTTGCCTCAACAGCCTCGGTCTTCTCACACTCTTCTCACTATACTATTAACAGTATACTGCTAATTGTATACTAATAATAGTAATTTTATTTATTATATTAATAATATATTATTTTGATTTTAATATTATTAATTTTTATTTATTTAAAATTATTGTTAGGTTTCAGAATAAATAGCAAGTATACAGAGCAACTCAATAAATTTGAAATAAAATTTTATTGTTTTGATTTTTGAGACTTTTTATTAATGTGACAATGTGATTTTGTACCCAATTTTCTTAATCTAATAGCCTATTTTTTATTTAAATAATTATATTTATTAATTATATTATATATTTTTATATTTTAGCGCCTCGCTTCACTCGGGCGAGTGTTTGGGCGAGCGCCTAGCGCTTTTTAAATCACTAGCAAACACATGATGTCCTTAAAGCTCTATGATTCATTAGTCAAAGCAATCAATTCTACGGCATGTGAAATTACCAAATTTTAATAAGCTAAATATGCAACATGCTTACCATCAATAGGTTTCTCAACAAAAGGCTTCCAAAAGCGCTTCCCATGAACCTCGACAAAATCTTCTTGCTCGACGAAATAATCTAGCTCTTGATATGGATATTCTCTATTCACCAGAGCATAACTTGGAATTGGGACTCCAAACATTTCAAGACGCTTGAACAATCAATTATGTATAAGAAAAGGCTTCAAGATTATGAAAAACAACTAATCTTCTTAATAATGAAGTTTAACTATTGATATCCTAAAGCATCCATATGAATAAGCACTAAAAAATATAACCACTAACTTATGGAACCATTAAATCGCATCGATCCAAAAATAGCAATGTTTTCATGACCAGCAACATCAAGAATAGATCAAAGTATATTATAGTTAAACCATATTCAGAAATAAAGAATTTTGTAGAGTAATCACACCATCCAATAATTTTATGCATATGACAGATAATAATGGATAAACAAAACTTAATAAAGATATCATGTGGATGTACAAGGGAATACGAAAACAATATCAGATATATAATGTAGAATAATACAACAAAAATAATCCCAAAAAAAATATTAATTCAAAGAAATTCAAGAAATAAATTTATATATATAACATTTTATAAAGCACATCTAATCATATCATCAAAATATCAATTACATAATACAAATTATTAGTTTAAATATTACAAGTCAAAAGTTACATTAGTTATACACTTAAAAGTGAAAATACATAAATTTTAAATCTTAAAATAAATATATTGGAGTCAAAAAAAGTTCAAGATACGTATGCCTAACATCGTAAACCATTGTTTCAAATCATAAGTATTATATATTGAAATTAACAAGAAAAATAGATAATTGACAAAATCTTTAAAAAAAATTATAATAGGTTTAGCGAAAAAATTAGTAACACGATCCTAATTAAAATGGTGAACGAACATATATTTTCTAAAACTCATTCTTCTTGGAAATGGATCCTCATGAATTTGCACAAAAAAATAATTGGTAATACAAAAGTCAACAATGACAAATAATAACAACCATACATAATTTAATAGAAATAAATAAATAGTAGTATAATGTAAAATCAAGAATATAAGGTCAAAATCTTGTGCAGGAATAACAAAAAGAAAATAATGATGAAGTAAACAAATATAAAAATCAAAAAATTCATATATGCGATATATAATAATGAAAAATCAAAACCTAATAATAAAGATATTATGTATATATTAAAATAATAAAATATGTAAAATAATATAGCAAACATAACAATAACAAGTGTTGTAAAAAATCACAATAAACAATAACAACAAAGAAACATAACAAACATAAAAAATGAATATATAATAGCATAATGTAAAATCATGAATATGAGATCAAGTTTTTTGTCCGGTAATTATAATAAAAGAAAACAGTAACCAAGGAGAAGTAAAAAAATAGAAAATCAAAATATTAATAAATGACATAAATAATAATGTGCGAGTATAACTTAATAAAAATCTCAATGGAAAATAAATAACATAAAAATAAATAAATAAATAGCATAATGTACAACCCTGAATATAAGGTCATTTTTTAACAATAATTATAAGAGAACAATAGTAATGAAGAAGTAAAAACGATTAGAAAATTAAAAAATCCATATATGTGATAAATAATAATGTACAAATAAAACTTATTAACGATATAAATATATAGATAATAAAATATCTAAAAGAATATAGCATATATAAAGGATAAAGATACAAGAAGACAATCAAAGAAATATTATTTTAATAAAATTAAAAAAAATACTGGTCTAATCATATCATCAAAATAATGAGTACAACAAAAAATTAATAATAACTAATAACAACAGCGAAATGAATTTATTAGAATAATATGACAAAATAATCCAAAATCTTATAATTCTAATAAAATCAAGAAATAACATTTTATAAAGCACATCTAAGCATATCATCAAAATCAGAACTAAAAAATACAAATGGTTACCTTCAAATATTACAAGTCAAAAGTTAAAAATACTAGTTATATATTTCATATAAAAAACAAATTATAAATTTCAAAACAAGCATCTTTTGACTAGAAAAGAGAAAATTATTATTCTAATAAAAGCAAGAAATAGCTTTATAAATATATATACATATATATATGATATTATATAAAGCACATCTAATCATATCATCATAACAGCAATTAGTTAGCTTTAATATCACAAGTCAAAAGTTAAAAATATTATTTATACATTTAAAAGTGAAATATTATATTTTAAAACTTAAAACAGACATTTTTTAGTTTGAAGAGATAAAATTCAAGTAAAGTGTGTCTATCATCCTAAACCATTATTTCAAATCATTAATCTTATATATTAAAATTTGGAGATAAATCAGATAAACCATAAGTCTTTAACAGCAATATGATATTATATAAAGCACATCTAATCATATCATCATAACAGCAATTAGTTAGCTTTAATATCACAAGTCAAAAGTTAAAAATATTATTTATACATTTAAAAGTGAAATATTATATTTTAAAACTTAAAACAGACATTTTTTAGTTTGAAGAGATAAAATTCAAGTAAAGTGTGTCTATCATCCTAAACCATTATTTCAAATCATTAATCTTATATATTAAAATTTGGAGATAAATCAGATAAACCATAAGTCTTTAAAATTATAATATAACCAATGTTAAAATTAGAAACATACGATCTTAATTAATATGGTGAGGGAACCTAGATTTTCTAAAACTCATCTTTTTTTTTAATTGGATCCTACCGTGCACATAGAACAAAATAATGAGTATCACGAAAAAAATGACAATAATCAATACAATAAAAAAATTTACATAAAAAATAAAAATAACAATATATCATGAAAGTGAGGTAAAAAATCATGTACAGCAATCACACCGTCAAGGAAAAGAAAATAGTAATGAAGGATAAGTAAAAAAAGAAAATAGAAAATCAAAAGGTTCATATATGTAATAGATAATAATTTGTAAACAGAACTTAATAAAGATATCATTTGAGCAATATAATAAAATGTGCAAAATAATACAGTAGATATAGAGAAGAATAATTCATCAAAAAATAATCCAAAAAAAGCTAATTCTAATGAAATTAAAAAATAAAATACCAATATACATAAAAAACACAGTTTATAAATTATAACTAGCATCATTAAAATAGCAATTGAAAAATATAAACAGATAGTTTCAAATAATACAAGTCAAATATTAAAATATAAGGTATACATTTAAAAGTGAAAAATTACTTTAAATTCTTAAAAAAATATCTTTTGAATCTCAAGAGCTAGAGGTCAATAAAAGTATGTCCAGCATCCCAAACAATTATTTCAATCATAAATCTTTTGTATTGAAATGAAGAAGAAAAATTAGATAATTGGTAAATTTTTTATGACAGATCCAATGGAAAAATTAGTAACATGATACCTTGATTAGTATGGTAAGGGACCCTGTTTTTCTAAAAGTCTTGTCTGTTATTTGTTTCCCTTTCTTAACTTTTCTTTCCATAATGGTTTCTTAAAGTATGATCTGGTCCTATTTTTTCCACATGATTAATCCTTATCAAATCATAATGTTTTGGACCTTGATTAAACGAGAAGAGGAAAGGTAGAAGACATGGCTAAAAGCAGGAACTCCTTATGCCTCCATTTCTCACCCCTACAGTTTCTACTTCCTTTTTCACTATTTTTTCTACTTTGTTTTGTGCTAGAAAAAAATATAAAACCAAATAGTACATGGCAACTACCAATATGTGTTACAATCAGCATATTGACAAGTCCAACACAAATAATGCATTATTAAGAAATTATATCCCCAATATATCCTTACATATTTTAATTTCAAGCTGAAAAAAAAAAAAACTCTACCTTTTTCTACCATAACAGCATAACCAACCAACTCATCTCATAAAGATTTAACCTACTGAACCAATACACTACCGGTATACCAACCTACAACACCCACTATCATTAAATAAAATAATAAAAAATAAAAATAAACAATATTGACCAACATACATCAAACCTCCCCAAACATTTCTTCCATTTCATCAAGTTCAACAACATACTTGAGTAGTTTTCTCTTCACAAATAATGACCAACAATGATTAGTTCCAAAATTAAGCAACACCAACAAGAAGGATAGGTCACCAAAACCATAAAAAGAATAGGAAAAAATCAATGACAACAATGTCCAAGATCCAAATTTTAATAGTTTTTCCCATTCAAATAATACCACTATACCAACTCTAGATAACAATTAAAATGACTTCTAATCTGGTATAGTTAATTATAAACAACCGACAATATGTCAAATCAATTCATGTTCTCATATTATGAGTCATAAAATACATTCCATTAACTGTTCGAAATTTGATTCACTATAACATTTGAAAACTTCCATTGAAAATTCCAGAAAAAGATAGTAAAATCACCAGAAAATGAGAATGCAATAACTAATAAGGAAACTGTTTCTGAGAATGCACCACAATCATTCTAAAGCAAACAGCAGTTAACTATTTACTTAGTCTAATTGATAATTAGCACAAATATGAAGCGGTTGTCACACAGAGCACATATAGCAAATCAGCACTATCTACTTAGTCTGATTGATATAGCATCAAATTAGAGAGTTTTGCAAAAGCAAATTTGAAACAGGAACCAGTTTGAACGTCCAACCTCATAAACCTTCCTCCTGTCATGAAGAAGATGCTGCGGCTCCAACTCATTGACTAAAAATGGCCTAAAAACAACAAAGATTACTATGAGTCAGGATCTTGAACATCTACTTAGGTCGATATCTAATGAGTGAAAACAATACTTAAAAAAGAAACTTCTTGAATAAATATTGACTATCTTTACTGATCACTTTTAGAGAGAAGTGACATTTAACAATCACGATACAAACTTGCTATGCATCCCCTACTCACCACACCCACTCTTTTGTTTAGAGTGAGAATGGACCCCCCCATCAAACATTTATGTATCTGTTTCCTCTACTAGTGAAACTTCAACTAGCAGTAGGATTTTTCTCTTCCCAATATGTTGAATTTAATGAGTCCTGTAGGCTGGAAATTTCCTTTGCTTTTTTTCCTCACAATGTATCAAGAGATGTCAAACATTAAGCAACAGCATACACTTTTTTCTCTTCCCAATATGTTGGATTTAATCAGCCAAGACATGCCTTAAATAAAAAATAAGTCCTATGGGCTGGAAATTTTTTTTGTTTTTTCTTCGCAATGTATCAACAGATGGCATACATTAGAAAAAAGATAAAAAGTGATGTGATAATTCTATTACTACCTAATGAAAGAGGCCTAAACATGCCTTAAATAAAAAATAAGTCCTATGAGCTGGAAATTTCTTTTATTTTTTCTTCGCAATGTATCAACAGATGTCCAGCATTAAGCAACAGCATACAATAACATAAAGATAAAAAGTGATGTGATAATTCTATTACTACCGAATGAAAGAGGCCTAAGTAGATAATAATACCCATATAGATTAGACAAAGACTCAGATCGCATAGGCAAACTTGTAGAATTGCATGAGATGGTCGATGGTCCCAGTGGTAGTCGAATAAAATATGCAGTAAGTGGTTAGAGACAACTGGTCACATAATATACTCTCTAATTCTAGTACTTCAAAAAGAAAAGCTCTCAAATTTTACTTGATCATAACTTGGTATTTAGCAAAATATGGGTTGCATATAACGATCATTTAAGTTTCACATACTAAAAGAATCAGCTGTTACCTGTGGACCAAACATCAAAAGAAATTACAAAAATAAAGATGAAATTCAATGAACACGTTGCACATATCATCGGCTTAGATGCTAAAATTTGACAGTCATCTTACTTCTGGTCCTTGAATATCCACGTTTTTCCTCTTATGTAACAAAGTTTATATCTGGTTTAATTTCCCCACCACAGTTTAATTCATTTAAGCAAGCAATATAGATTTTTCTGGTCATCATGTTTAACTCCAAATATTTCCTGAAGTATACCTATATACAATAATATGTTATTGGACCAATCTTTTCACCTGCAACATCCAAGATAGTGTGCGAATCCTCATCCATTTACCATTACAATCAAATGTGATTCGATGGATTGCTTCAAGACAATATAATATCCCAAGCTAATATTCTTTTTTAGGCTTCAAGGTGATGTAGATGCAGTGCAACGGTGAAACCAGACGTGACATGTAAGATTGTCCATCCATGAAGTCTTCTAAAGCGAAGGATTCCAATATTTTATGGATAGATTACTAAGGTAATCCATTAAGCATGCATCTTCCATGTGCCACCAATCATAGCCACTCTGGAATGATTCAAATCACTGCCAGAAATGCCACTTTTTTTAACTGCCAATCTTCTTTTAAACTAATAATATAACGATGTACAACGCCACATTTTAAGTTCTAGTAAAGTTCCATACCATGCCTCAACACAAGTTAGGATTCACATTTTGCTTTCTTCCAAACAAATATAGATTTTAGACTTCATACTCTTAGGAAGAACAAAATAAGAATCCACTATTGAAGAAGGAGGTATTTTGTTTGATTTATCTTTGGAATTAATTTTAATATTTTAGATTCTTTGTAAATTTAATAAGTTGCCACATGATAGCCTTATGAACTCTATTCCACCTACCAAGACCATCTAAGAAAACGAGAAAGAAGCTAAGCTAATGCAGAAGATAATTAAAAATATGTTTGAATGAAGATATTGTCAAGAAAAGAAACTAATTCAAATAAGGGTTTCTAATCTCGCCTGGGTCAGCATGCTTCGGATGGTATTTATCAATCAGTCACCGAGATGCAGATCACTTAAATTCGAGCAGTCCGGTCTGGTTTATTAACTTAGGTTTTCTTTCTTGTTCTTTTTAAATGTTGCAACACTAGGGCTCATGAGTTACAACCCATCACAATTGTCTCCTCTCCACTGCCCACATATCAACCGGTTGCCGCCCTCATCTTCAATACACAACTTTCTCTCCCTCTGCTTCCTCTTTCCTCCCCTCTTCTTCCTCCCACCTCTCCCTCCCTCCACAAATTAGTATGTCATATGTACGAAAGTATTGTATGCAAGGTATACAATTTTGACTGATACCACCCGGTACGAGCGGTACATACCAGTCCGACAGCGTACGCGGACCGCCCACTATTGGGCAGAACGCTTAAAAGCGCCCTGTATCGGACGATACGGGGTTATATCAGGTGGTAACGATCGAAATTTCGACCGTTACCGCCCGACACATCTCGATAACGCTCGAAATCGACTGTTACTGCTCGGTAATAGTGATCCAACGGTCAAATTGACTATTGGAGCCCTTTCCCATAGGTTTTTAAACTCTTCTTTTCCCCTATTTCACTCCATTTCATTCTCATACTCTCTTAAACTATCTCAAACTCTTTTTTTCTCACATTTGTGCTCTCTTATACTCTACAAAACAACGATTTATGTATTGAATTAAGGCTAATTTGGGAAGGCAATGGATGAATTTGAGCATATGCAATATAGCCAACATGATGTAGACACAGAAAGAAGCTCATCGAATTCACAGTCGTCGTATTATGGAGAATCATACGGGCAACAACAGTACGGTGATAGTTGGTCATCCTTCTCTGAGCAACAGTATGATACAGAGCAGCCGATCAGTAATGAAAGTAGAAGCTCTGACATTCACTAATACATGTCTCAAGAGCTGCCTCGGACAAATGTGATTTATGATGAATGGCATACGATGTATCAATACACTATATCGTAGGATCAATTTCATGATTTGGTCCAACAAACATATCATATTGATATGCAGATGTATAGGATCAAGGTTCCTGATCCACCACCAGTGAAGACCAATGGTTCGTTTTGGTGGTAGAATCAACAATAAGGTATATCTATATATGTGATTATTTAATTCATTTGAATTTTAGAGTTTACATTGTAATAAAATAGTCTAACAATTCAAATGATTTTTCTATAAATATTTTAATATTTACAGAAGGACAATTCATAACGAACTGAAATACGAACCTTGGACAAGACTATTCTTCAAAGCCCGAAAAAGATATGTGATACTATTCCTACCTAATTTACATTGATTTTGCTAAACTTATACAATTACTATATTTATTTCTAACTTAAAAACCCTACCCCAACCTTTTTATTTTTAGGTATTTTCGAAGGATTTTACACCTAAATTAGGTGTACAGCTCGGTATGCCCTGGCGTGTCACTCGATACACGGTACCGTACCATACCGAGCCAAGCTCGAAATATCGATACGGTACGATATTTCAATCCTTGATTGTATACTAATATATGTCGAATCAAACCAGACACTCGTCCAACCATGGAATGGCATGGGTTAGGCTCCCAAAATTGAATTCCTTGATCGAAACCAATTATCATTGCCAGACCGGTAATACCGGTCTGGTGCCCAAAATTGGTTCCTTGACCCAAATCATTTATCTTATCAATAGCAAAATGCTCTAAATTACATAAAGTAATCTCAATAATGAGAAAAATCATCTCCACCTAGATGTAAAGATTATCCAAAAATGATGGATGATGAATCCTAAATAAGCATCTACAACATAAAATCATAATTATCTATGATAAAAAAAACCCTAATTATGTAGTAAAGCAAGAAGGAAGACAGCACTAAAAAACCAGCAAAGATCAATACAAGTATATATGACTGCTAAGATGAATCATTAGTTTAGGTTGTTGTATATATGGTATGATAAATTAGATATCCTGTGACAGTTAGCAGCTTAGTTGTTTAAAATTCCATCGTCTTATGTTCTCAAGCTTTAGTGATTCTTATTAGATCCTATTCCAAATACATTGTTAAATTCTAGCTTTTGACAAACAACAAACTAACAAGATTCTTTTACTTCAACAAAATCTGTAGAAAATACAGTTTATGAACAAGAACTATTGTCAGAAAATGATGATGTTCAATAATAGCAGGTAAAATAGAAAATGATTACAGAAAAGATGAGCACATATTAAAGTCGCACCAACAGGATTCTGATGCATTGGAAGATCATACACGTTAGCTTTTCTGCTTTACATCAGCTAAATAGCATCCATGAATACAAAAGAGAAAGAATCTCACTTCCGCAAAACCGCATACATCTCAGCTTTTTGAAGTGGATAACCAGATGAATAAAAGGCAATCAAGCAATCACAAATTGGCCAGCTGAAATGTTAACAAATGTGATAACTCATGGTTAGTCAAGAAAGATATGTTTAAGGGCAACCAAAAAGAAAGTATCAGTAAAAAATAACTAGAGACCAGTGCATTCAAAAGGCTGGCACAAAATAGGCATCATCATAGGAGTAATTTGACATTAGGAAAATACATATAAGCTTTAGAAAAACAAAATGTGCAAAACATCCTAAAACAGATCTATCTATTATGGCTTGAAAATAAAACCAAATAAGGGAACTTCCCAAAGAAGAAGTTCTAACCATTTCTAAAAGTGTCTGCACAAAGAATGCCAGTCCTTGCTGCAGTGGAATAAGAACTGATTTGCAACCTACTTAGTTCACCTGACAGCCCTTAACGCATGAATGGCACATGACAGCACAAGGCACCTCTATACCAGCCACTGACCAGCACCGCCTACGGGAGACTAAGGGAACTTTAACCCATGGCTACACAAAATGTGCAACAGATAACATTGTTTTCTTTTTTGGTTCCCTTGGCATTGTTAAACAGGATTCTAATACAACTATGATCTGTCATTTTTACACTTTGTTCCTGTTCCAACCAACAAACACATGTAGACAAGTTTGACAATGTCAAATATATGCAACAAGATGAATAGATCTAGGTAGTAGTTAGTACAAATTTCTCAGCATATTAAGTAACCAATTAAATTCCTTGTAACACGTCAATAAATATAAAAGACCCCAAATAACAGCATTAACAATTCAATATTCCGAAAACCGTGACATGCCTCTCTACCGGATCTTCAAGAATAACCTTATCCCCAAAGATTATAATCTGCATCCAAAGCAAAAGGAACTCATTATATATAATACTAAGAATACTAAAACATTAGGTTTTTTTACGTAGATAATTTTTTTTTGCTGGTTGGAACAGGAACAAAGAAAATGAACTAAGGAGGATTTCATAAATATGCAGAACCAGAAAATTTGTGAATATTACTGAAGTTTGTGAAGAAAATGAAAACATATTACCAGTTGCTGATGCAGATTATGACAATTGAAAGAAATTACCTGTTGGTAAGGGCTAACATAGGAATCAAGCGGTCAGGAAAATGTAATTTAGGCCTCACACAAGTTGGATTGTTAAGCAATATAGTTGTTAATGTGTTAACTTATGATTATTAACATTTTACTACAGCATAGGATGAGGAAAAGGTTAAATCGTCCTACAAAGTTAGGGTCAGATTGAGTCAAGGTTGTTCTGAAAAAAAAATAAATGATAATATGAGAGATGGGAATTGATAATTCAGCATTCAGAATTCACATTCTCAACGTAAATGTGCATAGTAGGTCGCAAACATTTATGTGGTAAAACAATAGGGTAGGTTGACAGAGAAGCATGTGAGAAGAAACACAAGGGTATAACTAGTGGAGGAAACAGAAGAATATTGGTTGATGTAATTGAAGTTTGCTCAAGAATCATATGAGGAGACCACAAGAAACAAAATGCAAAAAATATGTAAGAGACAAAAGAAGTAATGCACATAGTTCATATAATATGCTTGGGATATGAGAATGAATTAAACTATTAAATCAGTTGCAAAGTTTAAGGCCTCTAAAGGAATAAAAGTATAAAAAAACCAGTTTATGCAAAAGATGAGCAAGCTGTGAAAGAAATGATACAAGGAAACAACAATATCACCAAAATGATTGTTGTTGCAACACATCAAATTTGATTCATGCTTTAGTTAGTCCTAGAAAAGTTGTGATCCAAAACAACTTTAGGTTTTATTGAAAATATAAAATATAAACAACAAGCATATACTAGATTGAGAGCTCCCATGCGCATGAATTTGGCATGGCCATAATGGACTGCAACATATGGGAGGGAATATCAATATCACATCCCTCTCCACATATTATGAACATTACCCAAAAAAGCTACTTATACTACCAAATCAGTTTCAATAAATGAAATGAAAAGGAAAGATAATGTACTACTGCAAAACCCAAACTCACCAATCAGAACTTTGTGAACATTAGAATTGGTATGCTTCTTCAAATATTCAACATCAAGTTACAATCAATAGTTTCCACAGCATACTAGTTCTTTACATCAATATAACTAATAATCATGTCATCTTTACCAATTATTCCAATATGCTACTGAAAAATAATGACTATTTGGTAAGAATTTAGAGCATATACAATGTTTAGTCCAATGTGCCAACCAACAAATTACCAATGTGGATGGATGCACAAATTTAAAATGCAGGGAACCTTTTAAAGGAAAAGAACTCGGTAAAAGCAACATGCATCATCCTCTAATCTGTTATTAACCAATCATCCTGCATGTTACATACAAGCTTGCAGATAATGAAACGACATTTTCAGCACATTAATCATAGATAATGTAACTCCAATATTCCAGCCAATAAATAACTAACATCAGTGGATGCACCAAATTTAAAAGTAAAGAACCTTTTAAAGTAGAAGTGATGTGTAAAGCCCATATGCAACATTCTCTAATCTAGAAATGAGCATTCATCCTGGAGATGACACACAAGCAAGCAGATGAACTGACATCTCTTAGCACATGGCAGCCCCTTACATGAACATAGAAATGTTATCTTGCAAGGCAGCTCAAAAGCAGTTGATCACAACGAACTTAATACAGATGGAAACAGAGCATGGAGGATGAAATTTAAATTTGCTAACATCTTTAATCAACAACCTCTGCTTGTTTTAACGAGGACACATTAGCCTAGTATAACTGTACCAAACTGCAAATCAAGAACTAAAAACCACACCTCAAATTCTCCAAATGCCTGCAGCCTCTCCAGGATTTGGCCCATAGGAGCAGAGGACACCTATGAACCAGCAACCAACATATTGAGAACTACAACCAAGATTTTCATTTTAAAAAAAGGACCTCAATCATAATCGCCTCAAGAACAAGATAGCACCAAACAGCAATGATGTATCAGATGGTTTTTTTGTCAAAATTTCAAGCAAGTAAAGAACCACAAAAGATGTCACTTCAAAAAAACCAAGTAGAAAGAAAAAGAAGTAGTATGTCATCGCACATCATTGAAAGAAGCCATGCTACAAGGAAATATTAGATAACAAGGCCACATGAATAAAAAGATCGAAATAGAGAGAATTCTTAACCAAGAAAACACGAAAAGCAAACGTGTGTTGTATCACCATCTCGTCAAAAGAAGCCACGGCAAAAACGATAGGATAAAAAGGCGAGACGAACAAAAAAAGAGAGGAATTCACTTTCTTTTCCCTAGCGCAGACGCCAATCTTGATCTTGTCCGCCATCATCACTCTTGCTCCTGTTGGCTCTTCGCGGTTCTTGTTCACTGCCTTGCAACCTTCTCCTTCTTGGACGTGATATCTTGTACAATATCCCAAGGAATGACCTGCTACCCCTTTGTTTCCCCCAAAAATAATCGAGACCAATGCTTTAACTCCGTGACCTGCTCTTTGCTTGGATTTGAATCCGAGGGCTGACTATTCCCCCACAGTCGCCATCCCCGCCATCAAACAAACACGGAACGGACAAGCCAAAAGATAAAAAGAGATAACCGAGCGGAATAAAAGAAAAGATCACTTCGAAAGAATCACAACTAAACAGTACCTTTCGAGCAGAATAAAAGAACACACAAAAAAAGCTCGGCTAGCAACATCACGTTCTCTACGGAAGAGAATACCACAATGATTGGATAAAATACGCGAAAATAACAAAAACGAGGGAGAAAAGAAATCTTGGCGGCATTTCACCTTCTTTTCCATGACGCAGACGCCAATCTTGATCTTGCCCGCCATCATGTTCGCTCTCCCGGTTCTTGTTCGCTATCTTTCGATTTCTTCTTCTTGGACGTGATATCTCGTATGTATCTCAAAGAACGAACGATTTTTACCGCTTTATTTCCCACAAATGAATCAGACGTTCACTGCAATTTGCATTAGAGTCGCCATCAACCCCATAAACGATCACAAGATCAGCGCACAAAAGTATTACTTTAAGAAAACACCACTAAACCTCCTCATCGAAAGAAAGCATGACACTAAAGATAGGATAAAAAGGCGAAATAAACAAGAGGCAGGAAACAAATCTTGATGGCATTGGACCTTGACGCGGACGCCAATCTTGATCTTGCCCACCACCTCTCACTTTCCTCCTCTTCGAACGTGATATTCCGCACCGGTGGTCCAACTTGGAACTCCGGGTTCGCTCACGGCGATTCGCCTCCGAGAGGAGACGGCTCGGAAATAGTCGCCCTTACTATCATGAAACCGAAGAGGGCAGCAAAAGAAAGCGATCGGTGTGAATCGAGGTGAATAAAAGGAAAACAACGCATAAAGAATTAGACATAATAAGCACACCGAGGGGTCCTCTTTTAAAGAAGGAAGGAGGCAGCGGTAACCAATTTTGACCGGAAATTATAGTTTATTTTTTCCGGGGTTTGTTTTAATTTCTTCTGGCGACTCGTCGAAGACGCGTAGCAGACCGATGGAGAGACGATTTGACATCGACCGCGCAGTATTCTTTGCGCCCGTCTTTTTCACCTTGGTTATGATTGGTCAAATCATGCGGGCCCAACAGGCTTCTTGAGAGAGATGGGAAGTGCCAGAAGTAGGTTCGTTGGGACATACGGATAAGGAGGAAGTGTGAATCGTGGAACGGGAGGCGTTGAGCGGCCAGTAGGATTCACAAGGATTCTTTAGAAGATGGTGGATTCCCTGTATCCTCTAGCGCAGGGTACACGATACGCCCTCACCCCAAACACAAGTCCCGTGGGTCCCACGAGCGATAGAAGAACGTCCTGGTTGGAGTGATCATTGTGCGTGTGTGCAGGTTGGAGAAGAGTAAAAGGAAAACTGATGTGCACCTTGATCACGTGAAACGCATCATTGTGTCGCAAAGAGAGCTACAATAAAGGACTCCACGTGGAAAGAAATAAAAGCGACTATTTAAATGATTTAAAAATCTTTTTTATCTGAGTGATTCCAAAAATGTGATTAAAGGTATTTGAATCTAATTTATATCCAAAAAGCTGTAGTCAATATTATTGTTTATGTTTTTCTTACATAAGTAAAACTATATTAAGTCATAAAAAGTTCAAACAAACAAAGAGGAGAATAAATACCTTTCCAACAAATTGCTGAAGGGATATATATATATAACCTTTTCTCTTATTAGAGCTCACGTGGAATACCGTCAGCCGCTCCCATGTGAATTATGAGCAAGCAGAAAACTCTTCATGTGCGACATGAGCATGTGGTATGTTTCAGGTTTATATGTTTATACTTACTATAGGAATATCTCCCAAATATATATAAATTATATAATAAAGCAAGCACTTGTCGGATAAAAATTTAAAACAATTTTGGATAATTGTAAATAGTAAATTAGAACACGTTGGTATTCTCATTAGATTCAAGCAGTTGTTTTCATCTAATCGTTTTTGTTGAACCTAAACAATTATTTCTATATCATCACCTTATGCTATTTCCTCATATTTCAACACTCTAATCCAATGTGGCATTCGTGGCATGTAATCAATGGAGTTACATGTATCTCTTTACTTCTTAATGATCAACTAGAAGAATTAATTAACTTGATCTTTTGACTACAAACCTCAAATTTAAGACTTGATCTCAACCTCAACTTCTACCTCCAAATTTCTTTTTGGGACAATAACTCAAACTAGCCACAGATTTATTTCCTCAACCACTTTTCCATGCACACAAGACAAGATATAATGATTTGTTTCAAGACTATAAATGCATGTTATCATCGATAGCTCCAAGCAAAGCACATAAGATTTTAAAAACACAGATATAATAGAGTAGTTTAAAGTAAAGAACGTGTCATGATGCTAGTTATCAAATATAACAGTGCCCTTCGAGCAAAATAGTTACTACTTCAAAAGACTCGCCAAAAAAGATGGGTCTATAATTTAGGCATTTGTGTTATAATAGTTTTTAGGATAAAAGCCAGAGTCATAGTACTGACCCTGACCCTGTCCATTCTGGTAATCACCTCTGCCGCCACTACCGTTTGAATAACCCCTCCGGCCACCGCTGCCTCTGTCACCACCATGGATGTCGCCTCTCTGATTGCGGTAGGATCGGGAAATATATTGTTGTTCCTTTTGCTCTGTGTCCCTCTGGTTTTGGTCCTCCACATCTGCTTCTTGTTTTTGCTGCTCCTGTTGATCAAAGGCGGCGTCCAGGGAGCTTACCATGTCTGGTTCATCCTGCAAGGACACATATATATATGTATATATATATATATAACTAACAATGGAGCATAATCTTATTAAAGGCAAGAGGGCATCTAATTTATTTAGTGTTTACCATCTTCAGAGGTTCATCAATAACAAGACGATCAGGATGAACTTCCTCCATTTGGTTTTGCTGCTCATCCACCTGCAATGAAAATAAATCTCAGACTTATGCTTGTTATACAAACACAAAATATGAACTCAAATATGGATGATTTCTCCAAGAGATAACTCTGGTCGAAGGGTTTGACCATCTAAAATAAGAAAATATAACAAACAAAAGTATCCCATTTACTAATACAGAGAACAATAAATGGGATGCTTGCAACAATAAAAACAAAAAAATTAGATGAAATTTCACACATTTTAACATATGGCTTATATTATTAGCAAAACATTTACAAAGAATCCAAAATCATCATGGATATAGTACCAGTTGACATGTATCAACCCATCAGCTATAAGGTATTATTGATATATCATAAGCGTTTATAACCAAAACTCCGACAGGGCACAGAAGGCATTTACCAATACTAAATTCGGAAAGGGTTAACCAATGTTTACAATCTTACCTTTATGAACAGGGAAACTATTTCTATGACCAGAGCTCCGTTTGCACATTGTTCATGAAGAAGCAAGCTTGCTGTGGCACCTATGCTCACTCTTGGCATTTGGATGCAATTTTTATCCAAAAATAAACATTTTCATAGTAATTTACCATGGTTATTCAGTAGGACTTGGTATTTACAAAAAAAAAATAGGTTTGATATTTACACCATCTCACTTGCTATCGACCGCTTTGAAAGGGAATATAATGTCTTTGGCATACAAAATTCAAAAACAAGATTATACTTCTAGTGAAACTCTAGCACAATGCAAAACAAGAACAGCATTAAGCATAAGATGAATTTTGTAAAGAAACTAGTCACAAAAAAAGCACAAAGTCAATGACCGAGTAGGTAAAACAACAATCTTATTCGGTAAAACTTCAACTGAAAATATTCCTTTTCTCAAAAACAACTATAAAAATTATCAACCAACAAACTTGAACATGCAAAGTATAAAAGTCAAAACACAATCATAAAACATCATCATTTTATGTTACTTAACATGATTTGCCTAATAATAACAGTCCACTGAATTCATAACAATTTCCATGTAAGTGATTATCATGAAAATGGAGGTAATTTCACTCAGCACTGCATCTAAAATTTTCGAGTTTGCAAAAGGGATATTGACAAATGCTAATTTTCCAAATTAGCAAACTAGAGAATGAATTGGCTAATCTTAGTAAAAGAAGAAAACTGTCATATGATGCTTGAGAACTTTGATCCTTGTCAGAAATCAACGAACTGCATCATCAACTTTAGATTCTTATTTGTAAAAGAAAACAAAAAATCTCTAGCCTTTGATCTACATTTTATGACGCAAAATAACTCAAAATCCAAGTAACCATGAGCAAGCTTATCACTAGCCTTGTGCACTACAAGAAGCCTTTGATCTACACTACATGACCAAAGACATCTAAATATTGCAATTATAAGGAAAAACTTCACCATTAGCCCTGGGTGCATACCAGCAAAGAGTGCTCCACAAATCGTCAGACACAACTACAACAAGCATGTCCATCTTCCATTTTTACAGCAAGAAGGGTTTTTCTTTAACATTTTTAAAATCTCCTTGAAATTAGCACCACATCTGAATAGATTACATCATATTCATAGCCTAAGGCTTCAAAATCCTAGGGCCCATCTATATCTAAAAGATCTTAAACATTAACTACTACAAGTAATTGAAGCATCACTACTCTTGTTTTCATCCTTCTATTTTTAGTAACATACAGGATTTCATATTTCATAATACGCCAATTGAAGTTTTTAAGGGTGTTAGAGAAGTCACAAGCTAGAAAATCACAAGAGTAGATTAAGGATGGTCAAAATCCAAGCCTTTAGTCCTGCTTCTCTATAATTTCTATCTTTTAGGGGCATTGCCAACCTAAATTCCCTAATCCTTTTACTGAACCAATGCTCCATTGTCATTTTCTATCCCCTTTGAATTTCAAATTAAAGGAAATTTACAGTTCCTAAGATTTTCTTTTATGTAAAGGATGAAACTTAAGCTATAACTTTGTAAAGCAATGGGATACTTTCCATGTGATTAATGCACTGCTATAAAACCCAAGTGTTGAAACAGCATAAGATAAATATTACACATACTGATGGTATATACACAATTTGCATGAAAATAGATTGTAAAACAGTAAATTAAGTTAAGACAGATCCTATGTTTTAGGATTGTAAGACAGTAAAAAAGATTGTCAAAATCTATTCTGCTTAGGATTGCTATGTTTCTTCTTTTAACCAGATTAAAGTAATTATGTAAAATGGTGTCACTGTGCAAATCAGTTAGAAGAAAGTGATTTAGGTTAGGCTAATCCCATGACTAACCAATTTTAACATAGCAAATATAGCCCAACTAGATTAGGCCAACCAAGCAGCCCCAATCATCAATCCTGGAGCAACCCAACTAGATACTTTTGCAAACCTGACCGAGTTAAACTCAACTAGACCAAGTTGTTTGGTTAGGCAAAAATTGGACCAAGGCCATTACAGTCAGGCAGACAGTATTTCAAGCAAGAGAGAGTGCACACCATACAGGTGCCACACTAAGCCCACAGAAGACTGTGCTTTTAGTTCTGTGTTCCTTCCCCAACCTACCATCCTCAAATCCGGAAACAAGCATAGGGCAAATGGCCAATTACAAAGCAAGTTGAGATAATTCAATTCACCTTCTCTAAACCTTGACCTATCAAAAGCCTATCAACAAAGAAAATGCAACCACAACTAGCTTACAGATACTAAGTTTTAGGGATAAAGAGGGTATCTAATTAGACAGGATAGCTAATATTCCTTGAGGATGGTAGCTGATAAATTTCAGAAATAATAAATTGGATAAGAATATCAAAGAGCTCTTATTATAGTTGAATAAAGAATAAAGAATTTGAAGAAATATGACTAGGCCATCATGGTCTTAGTTTCAATTGCAAATTGCATCGACAAAGATATAACTGATATTGAAAGATCTGGAAGTTTAATTAGTACATTTTGCAAATAAAGAGAAGTTGACTAGGTTCCAAATGGAAGCCTCAGAATCTTATCATTTAAATATCAGGTACTACAGGAGAGTGCAGAGAAAAGAGACGAGAGAAAATTGACACTGAATAATTCATGGTGTCAACTCCAGTGCTAGGATAAATCAGGTGCTAGGATGTCTTAATTTTCTCAAAGCCCTAGGATTACCAGATCAATGACCTCACCTGGCCTGACCACGTTAACTTTCTTTTATTGGTTTATGCTTCCAGTACCATGGGTGTCTTCCATATTTAATATATTACAGCATTTTAGATATACCCTTAAGGAATTAGTCATCCACTAGAAGCAAGCACATGTAGTAGACAAATGCATGAAAACTTATGAATTAAAAAGAGAGTTTTGTACTTATGAATATGTTTTGAATCTAATAATTAAGAGATATCAGCAAGTTAAAAAAGAGGATACAGATGGCAGAGGACTATCTGATGTTTGCAGGTTTAATTACCAGGAATCAATTTGTTTAATCAAACAATAATAGCATAATCATCTTAGCTCATTCTTGTTGGATTTGTCTACCCACCCATCTTTTCTAATATAATCCGGCATAGATAACTTGCTAAAATAGGGCTATGCTCACTCACACAAGCTCTAGGATAAAAAAGATTTAAGGACCCTACTAAGACTACTGAACTTCACTCTTAAAGTGTTGCTTGAGCTATCACTTAGTCAACTGACTCAACTTACTTTTTTTTTACACAAACTTGTGGCCATGGTTCTTGAATGTCGAGAAAAATGTAATATTAACACTGAGACACGTGGACAACACAAAATGGAAGAATAATTTGCATAGATGCTCCAGCTTTAAAATTAACCTATGTTTGACTAAAAACATAGAACTGATAATTTGAAATGAGCCTTCAGTTGTGAGTGTTTCTTCTGAAGAAGGAATCAGCTATAATATGCTTGGGCAAACATTTGCTCTATATTTCCTCTAAACCAAGAACAAAAGATTCTTGTCTAATCACCTTAGAAGTAAGATATTTCACTTTTCATTCTCTTTGTTAGAAGTACGATGATGTCCTCTCTTTCTTCCAGCAGGAGCCATTATATCTAGCTGTTAGACCCATATAAAAAAACATGACTGATACAAGCTGAAAAATCTATCTTATGGAAATTTCTAAATAGACATCGATGTAGAACCTACTTTGACATATTTTTCTCTGTCCTAAAGTTCAGTAGCAACCCAGTTTAAGTCAAGGATCTAAATGTTTGTCCAATACAGATTTCCATAGTCTACTGGTATACCAGATGGTATACTGACCCATACCATCAGATACCACCCCAAAAATTAATGAAAAAGTAATACCACTCAATATCAGACCACATGATCCAGGTACTGATCCTTGGTCAGACTGGTAAATAGAGTTGGTATAATGATATTTGGGTTCAAAATTTTAGTAGAAACGAACCTGAGGATTTATTTCTTTTCTTTTCCTAATCACTAGCTTTATACAAACTCTAAAGTAACCATAATTTCAAACAAACCAAGTTGGCATGTTTGTGAATTTACAACAGATCATTTTTCTGTTGGGTTGGCATATGATAATGTCTACAATGAAGGTAAATCAGTAGCAACTTTATATCCAAACGACTGTCATATGAACCAGAAAATTAAAGAGCTAAATATATGTATAAACGACAAGAGGATCACAGGAAACAATGCGAGTAGCTAAAGAAAAATTACTCCCATATCAGGCAGCAGAATGTTTGACCTTTTGTTGACAACTGACTGGAGCTGGAGTGGGGGCGCCTTCTGTTTGAACCACTGGTGATGGCACCACCATAGATTCACTGATCGGAACTTGACAAGCAACACCATACTTTCCCACTGCCGCAGCCACATCCCCAGGAGCCTTCATCTCCGGTGTAGTGGTGAAATAATCCGAAGCCAAAATCTTGTTCAGCTTCTCCCTCAACTCAGCATCTGCAATATACACATAAAAGTCAAAACCACAAGCAGAGCGCAGCATCCGTTAAGAAATAAGCACTAACAAGTGATAGAGGTCCCCGTAAGGAGAGGCTGATCAGCACTTGACAACCAATGCTTCGCATGCTGGAGGCAGGCCTCAAGCGCGTTCTTGTGCGAGACCCCCGAATAGACCGGCCGGGAGGTGACAAGCGAGCCGAGCGCCGAGATCGCGTCGAGGTCCCTTTCCCCCAGCAGCTCAATGGCGTCGTCCGTCACGTAGTCGTAGGTCAAGCAGCAGCCACGCTCGTGGGTCCTCGTCAACATCGTGGCCGCGAACTCGCTCTGCGGCTTGACATCAAATAGGCACCCGAAATATAGCAACGTCAAGATGTCCCTAACAGCCAGATCGGGCTCCTCCTTGACGGCCGAGGCAGCAGCGGGGACATGGGTTTCTTCTTGGACGGCGGGGGGAGGAAAGGAAGGAGGAGGGGAGGCGGCGGTGCGGGCAAGCTCCTCCTGAAGGGCGACGGCGAGGGGCTGGCGGAGCTTCTCATACTCGTCGATGAGGATGGCGATGGCAGGCTTGGAGCGGAGTACCTCCTCCTGCTCCTTGTTGAGGGGCTTGCCCTGGGCGAGGCTCTCCTCCATCTGGAGGATGCGGTTGTATTTCTTCCGCAGGGCTCGGAGGCGCTTGCTCATCAGGCTCAGCACCGGCCCATCTCCCGCCGCCACCACCTCGGCACCCGACGACGCCATCATGCCCTCTCCCCTCTCTTTCTCTTCCTCTTTCTTCTACTTCTTCTTGTGTCCCGTTGAAGCCTTCCTCCTTCCACACACGCTACCTCTTCTTCCCTTCTCCGGCAGCCGATGGGAGTAGCGACGAAAGGGTTTGTTGAGGATTGGGGAAGGAAGAGAGCGGACGCAGCGAGCGAACGAGCGAGTGGGAAGGTCGGCTCAAGGATGCGTTGTCGCGCTTGTGTTTGTGGAATTGTCTCTCTCGGTTCATTTACAATAAGGCAAAAGGTTGGCTTAGGAGGTGTGCACGCCCGTGATGTCGGATTGCCAGTTACTCAATGGCAAAATTAATTAAATATTTTCTGTGTTAAAAAAAAAAAAACTAATTCTATTAACTCAAGAAACGATTACAACCTACGCTAATGATATAAGTACATAAAAAATCTATAAAAAAAAAGAGTGATAGTCATCATGCCATACGAAAGATGATATATTGGTCTGGCATAACTTACCAAATAATTTACATAATTATTATCCTCTCTATCTACATGGGAGATCCTAATCTAATTGAAATTAATCAAAACATAAATAATATCCTTAATAAGAGTGGCAGCTTGCCAAAGAGGAGAGATTTGCTTGTCTAGAATCTTGATAGTTGTTTTCATATCCATCTCCACCGTACTGTTAGAAGGCCTTTCATTCTGATCTGGACGAGCCCATCTTTGGTTGCAAACAGCTCAATATGAGTTCTTAAGAGAAAACCCAAATCTCCATCATAAGGGTAATCTTGTTACCATTAAATATTTTATTATTCCAGACTTTTCATATCATCCAAAAGATATATGCAATAAGAGCTCTCAATGATCAGAAAAGCACAATCATCCCTTTCCTTGAGCCATTTTTCAATATTTCACTTATTTAAAAATTAAATTTTAATACATAACTTGTTTTCCAACAATTATATAGCTTGCAGCATAAATGTGCATTTGGAAAAGCAGATGTTAATGAGAATCTTCACTATTTCGACATAAGCAGCAAATCGAAGGGCCAATAAAACGATCAGCATAACAGGTGTAGGAATTCTCGCATGAAATAATTTTGCAATAGAAATATAAAACACGATGTGAAACCTTCACTGTCCATGATAAATCTTATTTAATCGACAGATCATAAAAAACCGAGAGTAGAAATTGAGAAACGAGAAACTTATATGCAAAACCCGTGATCGATTTTCTATCCGATATCGAAAATAAAACAAGAGGAAAGTACTATTATCAATTATCTATAAGATATAAAAATTATCATCGATAACTTGACCTTGATAGGTCATTCCCTCGGTGATGATAAGTTAATTGACTTTGAGATATATCTGAAGCGTGAGGATAAATTACTAGGACCATCCATCACAGCTCAAGTCGGTTAAAAATTCAAGAGGAGGAGTAACCAGTATAACAAGACTATCAACAAAGGTTTGACCAAGATGCCTCTTGAACTTATGAGCTCCAAATAAACTATCCCCCCTCCACATTATCAACATTTCAATCATAACTACTAAGGTAGCTACTTTAATCATCATCAGTCCTGACGGCTTGATCACACAAACCAACAAAGTGTTGTTTGCCAACTGTGTGATAAAATCGACCACTCTATAAAAGTTTGTCGATCTCGACCCAGACTTTCTGCTAAATCATATTGGCCACAAGCAAATCTCATGACTATTCTGAATATTAGTCATTATAATTAGATTGTGGACTCTAGCGCATCTCACCACATCACCTCTGATCTACAAAACTTGTCCATTCACAACAACTATAGTGGAAATGACAACATCATCATCGGTGACGGTAAAGGAATCCTTATTACTCATACTGGTTCCATAATACTTAATTCACTTTTCATAACTTTTACACTCGATGATGTTCTGTGTGCATCTCATATTAAACGAAATCTTATTTTCATTTCTCAATTCTCCAAATAAAATAATATCTCAATTGAATTATTTCCTAACTCTTTTCTTGTCAAGGATTTGAGCATGAGGGCATTCTTAGACTAAGGCCAAAGTAAAGATAATGTTTATGAATAACCATCAGTTCCACAAATATCCCAACCCACTGTCTACTCTTTAGTTGTAGCTTCAATTGATGTGTGACATCGTCGTCTTAGTCATCTCTCCTCTTTTGTCCAACATAAATTATTTTCTCATTATTCTCTTTCTACTCTTAAAAACAATAGCATTATAACTTATTGTAATACTTGTCTCAGTAATAAAAGTCATACACTCTTTTTTGGAATATCCTTCATTTCCTGTTCTAAACCATTTGAAATTATTTATACTAGTGTTTGAGGTCCTACCCTAATCTCTTCTTTTGACAAGCTCAAATTTTATATCATTTTCATAGACTATTTCACCAAATACACATGGATATACTCTCTCCATCATAAATATGAAGTTTCAACAAACTTCACCAACTTTAAAAAGTTGGTCGAGAACTTTTTTCAATCTATAATTAAAATAGTTTATTCTGATGGTGGAGGTGAATATCAAGCCCTCACATCTTGCTTCTTAGCTTGTGGTATACAACACCTTAAGTCACCCCCATATACTTAACTAGTTGGCTCTACTGAACGCAAACATCAACATATAGTTGAAACTGACCTCACATCAAGCCTCTATGCTAGTAACCTTTTGGTTTGTAGCCTTTTAAACTATCGTCTATCTTATTAATCATATGCTCACTACAGTCCTCTAATACTAGTCACCATTTGAAAAATTATTTCACAAATCTCAATAACTTCAAAATTTTAAAGTATTTGATTGTTTATGTTATCCATAGCTACATCTTTATGCCTCACATACGATAATACCAAGATCTAAGCCTTGCATTTTCATAGGATACTCTCTTGAACATAATGCTTTTCGATGCTACAAACCCAAAATTTAAAAAGTCTTTATATCACATCATATTATTTTTGTGGAATCTACCTTTTCGTTTTAAAACCATGAGTCTCCTGCCATGCAAGCTATTCCAACAAATATATATCACTAGAGTATATCGTCGATCCCCTCAAACGAGCCTCTCATAACACCATCCGATCATTTTCTTAAGGATTTACACTCTCTTGTTCTCTTGGTTCAATAGCTCCTCACTCCCTCCACTACTTCTCCTCTCCCTTCTTCACAAGCTTCCCTTACTACTAAAGTAATGTCCTTGGAAACACATCCATCTTCTTTACCTTCTTTTAGACCCAGTGACACAGATATATCTCAGCCCCGTGTCAATGCCTCTCCACCACCCATACCAATAACATAACCTACAGTCCCTAGACATCCAATGACAATACGCTTCAAAAGTGGTATCTATAAACAACGTCAAGTTCTCGACCTACGTACTATCACAAAATCCTCTCCTGAGACCAGTGAACCTACCACAATTACTTAAGCCAAAAAATCTCCACACTAGTGTAAAGTCATGTGTGAAGAATATGATGCCCTCATCCATAACTCTATATAAACCCTTATACTAATTTATCATATACAAAACATTATCGGGTGTAAATGAGTCTTTCGAATTAAGCGAAACCCAAACGGATCCATTGCAAGATATAAAGCACGTCTAGTAGACAAATGGTTTCATCAACGACCTAGAGTTGACTTTATAGAGACTTTCAGTCCCATTGTTAAACCCACAATAATTCAGCTTATCTAAGTTTAGCTATTTCAAAAGGTTGGCACTTATAATAATTAGATGTTAACAATGCGTTTCTACAGGGAACTCTAACTGAAGATATCTTTATGCAGCAACCCCTTGGCTTCGTTCATCATCAATATCCGAGACATGTCTGCAAACTATAAAAAGTCATTTATGGACTTTGTCAAGCTTCAAGATCTTGGTATACCGAACTTGACTCGTTTCTGACATCAAATGGAAACACAATATATCTTCTTATGTATGTGGACGATATTATTATCATAGGCAATGATCCCTTAGAGATTCAGCATTTCTAAAGCAATTGGTTGATCGATTATCCATCAAAAATCTAGGACCATTGAGTTACTTTTTGGGAGTGGAAGCAATATTTACATCTTCAGGTCTCCTCCTATCACAAAGAAAGTATATTCAAGACTTATTATCAAAGACAAACATGCAGGATGCTAAAGAGGTTATAACTCTCCTCTCTACTAGCGAATTACTCAAATTATATGATGAAAGCCCTACTACGGACTCTACTCAATACCGATAAGTATTTGGCTCTCACCCGTCCAGATATCTCATTTGCAATAAATAAATTTTCCCAATACATACACCAGCTTTCTACTACGCATTAGTTTGTAGTCAAACGAATTTTGTGGTATCTTGAAGGGACTCTCAATCATGGCCTCTTTCTCCACAAATGCACCCATTTTCATCTCCATGCCTTTGTTGATGCTGATTGGGCGGGGAACTTTGATGATAGAACATTCACGTCCGGGTATATTTAATTATCCTAATAAATTATCCCAATATATGCACCAACCTTCTATAATGCATTAGTCTATAGTCAAACGAATTTTATGGTATCTTAAAGGGACCCTCAATCATAGCCTCTTTTTCCACAAACACACCCCACTTCATCTACATGCATTTGTTGATGTTGATTGAGCAGGAAACTTTGATGATAGAATATTCACGTTCGGGTATATTGTCTTCCTTGGAGCCAATCCAATCAGTTGGATTTCTAAGAAGCAAAAGACAATCACATAGTCTACAACTGAAGTTGAATATCATACAATTGCTACCGCTGCTGTTGAACTCAATTGGGTCACAAATCTCCTTAGGGAACTCAACGTCAACTCTACTCTTACTCCTACAATATATTATGATAATGTTGGAGCTACCTACTTATGTGCCAATCCAGTATCTCACTCACGCATGAAACACATTGCCATCGACTTTCACTTCGTGCGAGATCAAGTTGTCAAACATCAACTACATGTCTCTTATGTACATATGATTGATCAACTAGCATATTCACTCATGAAGCCTCTTGCTCGTAAACTATTTTCGTTGCATCGGTCCAAGAATAACATCCTTGATAGGAGCTCAACCTTACAAAGACATGATAGCAGATGAGATTTTTCCAATTGCATAAGGAAATCTCACTGCTCATGTAAGGAAAATTCTCTCTTTCTACATGTATAAATAGACACGGTATTAAACTAATTACAGTATACTTATATATTTACATCACAATCCTCTTAATCTAAAAGATAAGTTTAAAAAAATAGATATCATGAGTCATAAACTTATCTCAACTGAGTACATGAACACCCCAAATTCATTTTTGTAATATAGTTAAGAATAGAAATAGGAGTCCAAGAAACTGATAAGGATAAAAGCTGTGCCAACTATCAAGCTTCTGCTTGATTTATTGTAACTTAGATTCAGGCAATCTCTCAGAAGAAATAGTACCTAAGTATTTGAAAGGAAAGGCACATTCTTTTAACTTTTAAAGCTTGATAAATTTTCTTTTTCCTCCCACTAGAAACACCATGTAGAAAAAATTTAAAACGATTAATTTTTTGATTGGTCGTCCTTTCATAAGTATCAAAAATCTCCATGATAATATCACTAGTATTTTTGTTAGCCTAGAAACATAATAGAATATCATCGATGGAAAACACTAAGATTTTATTTAAAATGAAAAGTATATTATTTTCTAAAACTTGATTTAATAGGTACTATAATGGTAACGAGAAAGGAGTTCTCCTTGACAGATATCTCTTTTTTATCCTTTAAATAGAGGGGAAGGCTCACTATTGATAACACAAGAAAACTGAGGAGAAGAGATGCATGTGTAGATCCACAAAATAAACTTATCTAAGAAATCGAAAGTTTTTAAAGTATTAATCAGAGTAGTTCCAGACAATCTATCATAAGCTTTCTCGGTATCTATCTTAATGATAAGGAAGGGGTTCTTTTCTTTAGACTTATGCGTTGAATGATTAATCTTTTGAACAACCAGGATATTATTTCAAATGCTTCGATCGGAAATGAAAGAAAGATGGATTGCTCCTTGGAGATAAAATTAGGAAGCAGTTGTTTCATTTTATTAGCAATCAACTTTGTCAAAATTTTATAAATGATGTTATAAAGAGAAGGTAAAAATCATTAATACCGAAAAGATTTAGACATTTAAGGATAAAAACTGAATGGGTAGATGACGAGAAGAGAGGCAAGAAGGTAGTTGAGTGGAAATGATCAAGGTCTAGCATAAGGAGATCAACAATGGCAGCCCAACATCCTTTATAAATTTTTTTCGTAAATTTATTTAACCCTCGACTTTTCCCATACCCTGTATTAAATGACCTCTCATACTTCTAACATAGAGAAAGGGGCAAGAAAAGAGGCACTTACTTGATTCGAGATACCAAGCAAAGACGACCATAAAATGAAGAGTAAAAATCTTCAAAGGCCTGAGAAATTTTATGCGACTGCTAGTAAATATTTTTTCTTAGACGATCACAAACACCTTAGTAATTATTTTATGTGTAATCTCTATAAATTACATAAGATATTACCTTTGAATTATAATTAACATTTATATCTTTAAAAGTCTAATTAGAATATCAAAGATATTCTATTTTTAAACAAGATGAATGGTTTTTATATGAAAAACTTAAGCATATTTATATGAAATCAATCACATAAAATGAAGCACATAAAAAGGAAAATGTATTATCATTGGAATTAAAATGATAAATCAAATCTCTTGTTTAAAGAAGCCTTATGTTTAATGTGTTATATTTTTTGTCATGATGATTTTGATGATAAGATTTGTTTTTCGATTTTAAACGTTGATGCATGTTTTTATTTAGCATAAATGAAAAAGACATGCTTCTATGAAATAAATCACATGAATTGAAATAACTAAAAAGAGGAAAACATTTTTCTTGAAAATATCTTTTTCTCTATCTTATCGATTTTTCACTAAGAGATTGATAAAGTTGTTTATGTCATTTTGAATCTCTTGAAAGTAATTTTGATTATTTGAATTTGAACGAGCTTTATCGTGATTTTTTTAGATTTATAACTTGAGATTTCTTATGCATGAATCAAGATATTATATCATTTGATCTCCTATGTTTCTTTTTGTCATTTATAAAAAAAAAAGAGATTTGTTGAAATAAATCATATCTTGTGGCATTCATGATTTGATATTAATATCTTTCATGTCATGATTTTCATACAACACCTTTGTATTTTTGTGATGACTTGAACATTTACATCATTATGTTCTACCCTTCTTCTTTTTTATTTATTATGACAAAAAGGGGAAAGAAAATAGCTAGCATCTCAAGAGAATCAAATTTGCTAGCTTGAATGATAAACTTAGACATGTTAGAGCTCCCAAATGCATAAACTCTTCTTATACATTTTTCGGATCATGATCTTAGACTTAATCTCTCATTTTTTATGATTGGAATATTGATGTAATTATGAATGATGATTTGGTATTATGCATGCAATACTTCAACTTATGATAATGATGTATGCAATGATGAAATATTCATGATGAAAAATTATTTTAACATTCATGACTTGATTTTTCATCTTTGTTATTTATCCTTGTCATGATTTGAAGATTGTACTAAAATGAAATGAATTACACTATTGTATTGTTATTCCCTTCTTTTTACCAATGACAAAGGGGGAGAAAGGATTGCTAGCGTGTACATTACGAAAAGAGACAAACTTGCTAGCTTGCTCATCTCAAAAGAGAAGCAAGAAGTGCTATCTTACAAATCTCAAGAGAAGCAATGCTTGCTAAGTTACACATTTCAAGAAGATGCAAAAATAGTCTATCTTGCAAATCTCAAATGATGTAAAATTTTGCTAACATTCATGTGTAAAATTGCTAGCTTGCATACTCTAAAATGATATAAATTTGCTAGCTTGCATGATGTAGAACTTGCTATTTTGAATATCACCAAGAAGTGTTATCTTGCCTATCTCAAGAAGCAAAACATGCTAACTTGCACATCTAGCGAAATTTACAAACTTGCAAAACTTAAAATTTGCTAGCTTGCATATTCTAAAATGATGCATTGCTATCTTGCTAGCTTACTTTAAAGAGAAGTAACACTTGCCAAATTACTAGCTTCCATGTGTTGAATCTCGGATTTTGATAATGAAACCAATTGATAGTGTTTATGATTTAATCTATGTTTTGAGTGACGTAGGAAGCTTCGATCAGGGAGAGGCAATTAAAGCAGGAAGAATCATGTTGCGCCGGAGAAAAACATGTCAGAAGATTGGACATCGAGTCGAAGGATCGGTCGACGTATCGACAAAAGGCTTCGGGCCATGGGTTCGGGCATCGGGCCAAGAGGAGCAAAAATTGCACCAAGGAAATCGGAGTTACAGATGTCAATTGGCCGATTGAGTAATAGGCCGCAAGAGAGGACGATGTACCGAAAAATCAAACGAAGCATCGATGGACCAATGACATGCCGGATGATATGATTCAAGCTTTGTAATAATTATCTAAGATCTAAGTAGGTTTTAATTATACAAGATTAACTACAATAGCGATCAAGGCATAAAACAAATAAAGTCCCGGAGTTAAGAACGAGATATCGTTGAGAGTTCGAGAGTTCATCGGAAGTCCGAACGTTTATCGAAATTTTTATTGGAATTGACCGAGAAGTCCAGGAGCTTGCCGGGAGTCCGTTGGAACATTGCTGAGAGATCATCGGAAGTTCGTCGGAAGATCGTCGGAAGCTCACCGGAAGAAACTTAGACTAACCAGACCGAATTTGCTTAGTATATGCCTTAAATTTCATAGTTAGCATATAATTAGGAATAGAATTGGGTCAACTCAATTAGGGGATAGTTGGGCCTAAGTTTAGGCTGTGTTGAGCTAAGAGAAAGGTCTAAACAATGACCAAACAGTTTTTGAGAATATGTCAGGCGGTGGTACCACCTAGAGTCAGTCTCCAAGACTATCAGGCAGTGGTACCACAAGTCTAGGTGGTGGTACCGCCCAGTGTCAAGCTACAAGCAGTGGTACCACCGGTACCCTAAAATTTTTGGGATTTGAATTTTGGTTCCATTTTTGAAGCCATCTGAGGTCTATAAATACCCTAGCTATTCTTGCATGGAGAAAAAAGAAAAGTGAATAAAAACTCTATGATTCTAGAGTAGAAAACCCTTGTAAAGTATAGAGTCTCTCCTCCTAAAATTTAGAGACCATTCTAAGAGAGAGTGTGAGGGAAGCTTTATAAAAAGGGGGTGTAAAGGTTCTCTCCTGAGCTTACAAAAGAATAATAGAGTTATAAGAATGAGGTTGATCTTCACCTATTAAAGGAAGATCATTAGTGGATGCCGATGGCCTCGACGAAAGAGAAATCGGTGGAGTGAATGTAGGTCACGACAACTGAACCACTATAACTCGGTTTGCATTTACTTCTTATAATTTACATTTACTACAAACTACCCTACTTTACTTGCTTTATATCCACTATACTCTTCTGTATGCTTTCAAGTTAATATCTTTCGAAACGGGTTTAATCGTAACGAGATTTTTAAACCAACGTAATTTTTACCACTCCACTAATTCACCCCCCCCCCCCCCTCTTAGTGCCGACTCATTCTTAACAGTTGGTATCAGAGCCATATTTTTCTTATTTGATTTAACACCTAAAGAGAAATGACTTTTTTCGGCTTTTAAGAGGGTCACTCTCTCATTCGTCCTCTCATGTTCAATGGGAGGGACTACACATATTAGAAAACTCGAATAAGAGTTTTCTTGTTTTTCTTGGAATTGAATTTATGGAATATTATCGAAAGTGGTTTTCAAAAATCTTTTACTTCAATGAAAGAATGGAATAATTTGGAGAAGGAAATATTTTCCTTAAATGCTAGAGTTATGAATGCTCTATTTTACGCTTTGGATAAAACTAAGTTTATTCGGATTTCTACTTACGAAATGGCTTTCGATATTTGGCACACTCTTGAAATCACACACGAAGGCACTAGTAGAGTAAAAGACTCTAAGATAAATCTTTTGATGTATGATTTTGAACTTTTTCGAATGAAGCCAAGTGAAACCATTGTTGACATGTACACTCATTTTACGGATGTCGTCAATGACTTAAAAGCTCTTGGTAAATATTTTTTGAATTTTGAACTTGTTAATAAAATATTAAGATCACTTTCAAAGAGTTGGGATCCGAAAGTAACTGTAATATAAGAGGCAAAAGATCTTAATGATTTTTCACTTGAAGAACTTTTTAATTCGTTGATGACATATAAAATAGCGCATAATGCACAAAATAAATATGAGAATAACCTTCCAAAAAATAGGAAGGACTTGGCACTTCGAAAAATGGAAGACCACTCGAGCGAAAGCTCAAGTGATGGTGAACTTGAGCTTCTCACTATAAAATTTAAAAAGTTCATGAAACAAGAATTAAAGAATAAAATAAACTTAAAAAGAACACAACTACTTGCTATGAATACAAGAAGAAGAGAGCACTCAAAGTGTATTGGGATGAAACGAGTGCATCCAAAGATGAGGAGTCAACCAACAAAGGCAAGGTGGCAAACTACACCTTAACGACTTTCGACAATAAGGTAACCAAAACCCCTTTGCCTTATTTCGAAATTACTTGATACATTTTCATGAGTTATTTTTAAATAAGTCAGTAAAAAAATAAAAAATAAAAAATACAAAAAAGTTATATCATGCTTCATTTTATTTTGAGAAAATGATCACAAAAATTATATGTTTTATGATAAATTGAACAAAATATTAATCTAATGCTTGTAGACCTAGTAAGATTAACTTTATATATGTGTTTAAGAAGCATGGATGTGTATTTAAATTGATGATTTTCGAATATGATTAAAAATGTTTCATGTTTAGCGAAATCATGCTTGATGATTTAATAATACATAATGATCATGCTTAATGAGTTTATATTTTAAAATTATGCATGATGATTCTTGTAATTTATGACTTATCGATTTTTACCATAATGAAAGTTACTTTTTTAGTTTTAAAAATGATGAATGTTTTGATTTGACATAAATGAAAAAGACACGCTTATATGAAATAATGTAAGTATGATGCTTGACAATTTTATATTTAATTATGCATGATAATTTGAAATAATAATGATTTTTGGGTAATTTATGGTTTATTGATCTTGATGATTTCCATGTTGAGATTTGCTTTTTCGATTTTAAACTATGATGTATGGTTTTCATACCAAAAACTTGAGCATTCTAATATGAAATCAATCACATAAAATGAAACATATAAAAAGAAAAATATATTATCATTGGAATCAAAATGATAAACCAAATCATTTGTTTAAAGAAGCCTTATGTTCAATATGTTATATTTTTTATCATGGTGATGAAATTTGTTTTTCGATCTTAAACGATGATGCATGCTTTGACTTAGCATAAAAAACTTGAGCATGCTTGTGTGAAATAAATCAAATAAAAAAAAGGGAAGGAAAATATTTTTCATAAAGAATTTCTCAATCCCTACTTTATCGATCTTTCAAAAAAAGATATTAATGAATGTATGTTTGTTATTTTTTGAATCTCTTGAAAATGATTTTGAGTTTATGATTTGAATTTGAATGAGCTTTTATCTTGATTTTTCAAGAATTATAACTTGAGATTTCTTATGCATGAATCAAGTTCTCATATGAATCTATTTACATTGCCTTCATTAAACTTTCCAAAAAGTGACTTTGATGATTTTGATGATTTGAATTTGAATGAGTTTTATCTAAATCATGATCTTGGTTTCTTGGAATTACTTGAGATTTTTTGAATCAAGATCTCTTCTTTGTACTCCTATGATTTTTTCTTGGTATTTTATTTAAAGAAGAAATTTACTATATGAATTATGTCTTTTGGTATTCAAATGGTTTTATCTTTCATGACATGATTTTTTTTATTTATGACTTGTATGCCTTGTAATAATTGAAATATTTTATACCATTATGTTCTTCCCTTCTTCTTTTCTTATTTACAATGACAAAAGGGGGAGAAGTTATGATCATGCATGGTAGGATGTAATTTGACAAATTGATACCATCATGATGTGAAATATGTATGACTCAGAATGATGCATATAGTACTTATGATTTAATTATGATGATGAATATGATGTGAATCATGATTAAAATTACGTTGACTTGAATTTAAGGTTTATCTCAATTATGATATATTGCAATAAGAATGACACTTTATCTTTATCATAATTTAAAAAATGATAAATTGTACCATTGTATTATTATTACCCTCTTTTTGTCAATGACAAAGGGGGAGAAAGAATTGCTAGTGTGTATATCTTAAAAGAGAAAGATTTGCTAGCTTGTGCAATTCAGGAAGATGCAAAAACATGCTAGCTTGCTCATCTCAAAAAAGGAGCAAAAATTGCTAGATTGCACTTCTCAAAAGAGAAGAAAGAATGATGCTATCTTGTGAATTTTACAAAGTTACACATTTCAAGAAAATGCAAAAATGATGCTATCTTATACATTTCAAAAACTTGCTAGTTTGAACATCGTAAGGAAAAGCAAATATGCTAACTTGCACATCTTTAAATTTGCTAGCTTGCATGTTGTAAAACTTACATATCTTTAAAAACTAATAGTTGCACTTCTCCTTTTTGTTGATGACAAAGGGGGAGAAGTTATGATGATAATCATGCATGCAATGATGTACTTGGATATTTTGATTACGCATGATTTTATGATATATGCAATGATGTAATAAATTAGTTATTTCAATACTCATGTTGCATGCAATGTTGAAATACTATAATTTCAAAGTTTCTATCAATATGACATATTGATAGGGAGAGTTTGTTTAAACTCCAGGAGTTAAGGTTAACTCCGTCAATCAATTGGTTGTCATCATAAAAAAGGGAGAGATTGTTGAATCTCATATTTTGATGATAAAATTAATTGATAGTGTTTGTGATTTGATCTACGTTTTGAGTGATGCAGGAAGCTTCGATCAGGGAGAGACAATTAAAATAGGAAGAATCATGTTGGGCCAGAGAAAAACATGTCGATTGAACATCGAGTCGAAGGATCGGTCAACGTATCGGCAGAAGGCTTCAGGCCATAGGTTCGGGCATCGGGCCAAGAAGAGCGGAGATTGCACTAAGGAAATTGGAGTTGCGGAGGTTAACTAGCCGATTGGGCAATAGGCCGCAAGAGAGGATGATGCGCCGAAGAATCGGATGAAGTGTCGATGAACCAATGACATACCGGACAACATGATTCAAGCTTTGTAATAATTGTCTAAGATTAAAGTAAGTTTTAATTGTGCAGAATTAACTACAATAGTGATCAAGGCATAAAATAAATGAAGTCCCAGAGTCAAGAATGAGATATCGTTGGGAGTTCGAGAGTTCGTCGGAAGTCTAGATGTTCATCGGAATTTTTGCCAGAATTGACCGAGAAGTCTAGGAGCTTGCTTAAGAAGATCATCAAAACTTGCCAAGAAGATCATCATGAAGTCTAGAAGCTTGCCGGGAGTCCGCTGAAACATTGCCGAGAGATTGTCGGAAGTTCACCAAAAGAAACGTAGACTAACAGGACTGGATTTACTTAGTATATACCTTAAATTTCATAGTTAGCATATAATTGGGAATAGAATTGGGTCAAACCAATTAGGGGACAGTTGGGCCTAAGTTTGGGTTGTGTTGGGCCAAGAGAAAGGCCTAAATAGTGACCAAACAAGTGAAACCATCGTGGCATAGTCTTCGAGAATGTGTTAGGTGGTACCACCCAGAGTCAGTCTCTAAGACTATCAAGTAGTGATACTGCCAGTCTGGGCGGTGGTACCGCCCAAAGTTAGGCTGCAGGTGGTGGTACCGCCCGTACCCTAAAATTTCGGGGATTTGAATTTTGGCTCCATGTTTTAATCCATTTAGGGTCTATAAATACCCTAGCTATTCCTACATAGAGAAAAAAAAAAGTGAATAAAAACTCTATGTTTCTAGAGTAGAAAACTCTTGTAAAGTATAGAGTTCCTCCTCCTAAAGTTTAGAAACCATTCTAAGGGAGAGTGTGAGGAAAGCTTTATAAAAAGGGAGTATAAATATTCTTCCGAGCCTACAAAAGGATAATAGAGTTATAAGAATAAAGTTGATCTTTGCCTATTAAAGGAGATCGTTAGTGGATGCCGGTGGCCTCGACGGAAGTGGAATCGGTGGAGTGGATGTAGGTCACGACGATCGAACCATTATAACTCGGTTTGCATTTACTTCTTGCAATTTACATTTACTGCAAACTGCCCTTCTTTACTTGCTTTACATCTACTACACTCTTCCGTATGCTTTCAAGTTAATATCTTTCGAAACAGGTTTAATCGTAACGAGATTTTCAAACCGATGTAATTTTTACCGCAGCACTAATTCAACCCCCCTCCCCTCTTAGTGTCGACTCGTTCCTAACACCATGCTGTAAAATGATATAAAATTTTTGCTACCTTGCACTTTGCCAAGGAAGCAAAACATTGCACTTTTTAAAAGAGAAGAAAGAAAATTACTTGCTTGCATGATGATAAAACTTGAGATTATATTTATAATGCAATGATTTCAAACTTGCTAAATGCACTTCTCCTTTTTGTTGATGACAAAGGGGGAGAAGTTATGATAATGATCATGCATGGAATGATGTATTGTAAATTTGATTATGCATGATTTTTTGATGATGTGCTGCAAATATTCTTAATTAAATTTGCTTTGACTTGAATTCATTTTGAATTTAAGGTTCATCTCACATATGCCATATTGATAGGGGGAATTAAGGTTAACTATGTCATCAATTGGTTGTCATCGTCAAAAAGAGGGAGATTGTTGAATCTCAAATTTTGATGATAAAACCAATTGATAGTATTTATGATTTGATCTATGCTTTGAGTAACGTAGGATATTTCGATCAAGGAGAGACAATTAAAGCCGGAAGAATCATGTTGGGCCGAAATAGAACATGTCAGAATATTGGACATCGAGCCGAATGATCGATCGACGTATCAGCAGAAGGCTTCAGGCCATGGGTTCGGGAATCAGGCTAAGAAGAGCAAAAATTACACCAAGAAAATCAGAGTTACGGAGGTCAACTGGCCGATTGGGCAATAGGCCGCAAGAGAGGATGACGCGCTGAAGAATCGGACGAAGCGTCGATGAACCAATAACATGCCAGACAACATAATTCAAGCTTTGTAATAATTATCTGAGATCGAAGTAGGTTTTTAATTGTATAGGATTAACTATGATAGTGATCAAGGCATAAAGTAAAATGAAGTCCCGAAGTCAAGAACGAGATTTCGTTGGGAGTTTGAGAGTTCGTCGGAAGTCTGGACGTTTGTCGGAAGTTATATTAGAATTGATCGAGAAGTCTAGGAGCTTGCCAAAGAAGCTCATTGAAACTCGCTAAGAAGATCATCGTGAAGTCTAGGAGTTTGCTGAGAGTCCACTGGAACATTGTCGAGAGATCGTCGAAAGTTCGTTGGAATATCGTCGGAAGCTCGCCGAAAGCAACCTAGACTAACCGGACCAGATTAACTTATTGTATGCCTTAAAATTCATAGTTAGCACATAATTAGGAAGGAATTGGGCCAATCCAATTAGGGGTCAGTTGGGCCCAAGTTTGGGCTGTGTTGGGCCTAGTGAAAGGCTCAAACAGTGACCCAATAGGTAGTACCGTCATGGCACAGTCTCCGAGACTGTGTCAGGCGGTGGTACCGCCCAGACACAGTCTTCTAGGTAGTGGTACCGCTAGACTAGAAGGTGGTACTGCCTAGTGTCAGGCTGCAGGCTGTGGTACCGCCCTGTGTTAGGCTGCCGATGATGGTACCGCCCATACCCCAAAATTTTAGGAATTTGAATTTTGGCTCCAAGTTTTGAAGCCATTTAAGGTCTATATATACCTCAACTATTCCTGCATGGAATAGTAAGAAAATTGAGCAAAACTTTATGATGCTAAAATTGTAAACCTTTTTAGAAAGTTAGAGTTCTCTCCTATACTAGAGTTAGAGTCATTGACGAGTTGAAGCAACATGAGTGATCAAAGTTTGACTACTCAACAGCAGAGATAGTACAATTGGGAGCCAATAGGTGCGTTGTAATTAGAGTAGAAGATTGAGAATTTAACAAAGGTAATGAGATATAGCATCCATTAAGGCATCGACAAGGATATCGAAGGAATAAGTGAAGGAGAATATCATAGACAAAGATGTAGACAAAGTGTTCAATATAATACTTATGTATGCCCATATCTTTTAGTTTTATTCATATTTTACACATGTAGAAGGCTTACAATAGACTTAGTAGTTATATTTTGGTTAGCTTTTATGGTTGTTTCATGCTTATAAACGAGTGTTGTATGTAATTGTCATCTAGAGGCAAAATGGTCCAAAAAAAAGTCATCTAAGCAACCATTTTGGGGATTTTAAGACTTTATAAAGTAGTGCATAGTGTCAGCCAGGGTAGCACCCAAGAACTACCTGGGTGGGATGGGTCTTTGGGTAGTGTCTAGTGCTAGTTCGCTATCTATCTTTTCACAATAGTATTATGTGGGGACTTTTGATCGTAGCGGACTATCTCAAACATTATGTCATATTACCATTCAGAGCTTGTGAAGTTTATATCTATAATTTGCGTTGTCTATCAAGTTTTTGTTGAAATAACTACTTATAGATTTTGAATTAAATACTTCATCTAACCCGTCTTTTCTTTCGTAGATCCTTAAGGGGCCTTAATATGTTTCGAGGAGGTTGACATTTTACGAACGGACACGTAAGGGTACCGCACAACTTAGGCAAAATCAATTAAGTTTATGATAGTGGGACGACGGGTGCATGTTTGGAGTAGAGGGGTGGTGGTTGGTGTAGCCAGCCCATGTGCAATCATGCTTGCACCATAGGTGATGGGCAACTGTTCAAGGCAGAGGAGGGCGATTGGTAAGACAAAAATGATGGTCGATAGGAGTAGAATGATCATTAAAACAAAAAAAAAAAAGCTCTATGTGAGTTTTTCAAAATTTAAACAGTATTCGAAAAATTATCAAAATTGAATTTTTTTTTTCAAAAATTCTCATACACACATAACAACTTAATCATTTGAAAGACTACTAAAAATAATTTATTGACAAAGTTGTCACCAAAAAAAATTTTAATGACAACCATGATTTGTGACAAAAAATTTATCACTAAATTTTTAAACTTTGAACACTTGTTATAATGTTGTTATACGAAATTTTTTGATATGTGATCATAGCTATCACATAGTTATAGCTATGATGGAATTGAAAGTAATGAATGTTCGTACTAATGAAGGTGCTCCTGGTGGAGCGATGACAATTGGTACGTATAACGCTACTCCAAGAGGATAGAGATGATAGTGGAGCAACAACTAAAAATTAATGTAAATGTTAATTCTTAGGGTTTGCATTGTATGCAAATGATCTATTGGTTTATGAAGAGCATCCACGCCCCTCCCAAGCCTCCCTCAAAAATCCTACAACTTTAGAGAAAGACTTATTCATCTCATCCATATATTCTTCATTTTTCCATTGTCTCGGGTGGAAATAATCTCTTTAAAATAGAATCTTTGTAGTAAGTTTGCTTCTTTATATTACATGTGATACCTAAGTTAGAGTATTAAAAATATTTTTTTATAAAATAAAAAGATAAAGTGGTGTACATTGATCCTTTTTTTTTCGTCTACTACTTTAGAGTGCCATATGACATTTTTGTCTGTAAAGAATATGACTCCATGGGACCCACCATTCTAGTCTTTTCGTCACCCATGGGATGAAAAGGAAATACGAAATCATGTTATGCGGTAAGTTGATTGGCTTTTCAGGCTTAAAATTGATGCGGCGAAGCAACGACAAGGGACAACACATCTTCTTCACATGAGACAAATGAGTCGTGGAAGCAAACCTATCACATTCTTGTGAAGGAAGCTAACCAGACATGGCCACTCCTGCTCATCACCATCCCCAGTGGCTCGAAGTTAATCGATCTCCACTTGTCATGTCCTTGGATTGGTACAACGTTTATAGTTTAGAATTTAGATCAAATGTCAATGCATCAAACATATATGTATAGATCACAAGGTATCTTTTGGTACTTCACATTGACGTTCATAATTAGTATTAAGTATTTATGTAATATTTAATATTACACAATGGCCAAGCTTTGTATTTATGGATATGATTCTCTTTCTCTCTTGGCTATTAATCTTTATACATGGAATCAAGTGAACTGGACACTCTGAATAATTTTTCATTTGTGTATATTTTGGGCCTAAATTTTTGTAGGTTATGAAAACTTTTAATTATTCCTCGTGTGAAAATATCCTATTGAAAGCTTTTACATCAGCCTCCTCCTTTTAATTGAAAGATTACAGAAATATATATATATCTCTCATTCTTTTTCTTTTTTGATGCTTTTTGCTGGTAGGAATTGGAAGCTCTGTGAGTATAAACTTATATTTATCTCTGTTAAATACTTACATTAATATTAAAATCTTACATATTCAATCTTCGAAGCTTCGACTTTCATATTCAGTCTAATTCTCATCATTTACCATTTGAAAGAAAAAAAAAACTACTGAATAACCACTTGGCTATCATCTTTTATCAGATCATTTAGATTTAACAATCTTCTTTTGCTCAAATTCTAATGTGATTAGAGAGGTACTCATTACAGTTAGTAATATAATTTTACTTTTCGAAGGAAAAGAAAATAAACTTTGCGTGTGTTCCACTCAGCTGCACATGCTCTTTGTATCTTTTACATGTGCTCATCTTAAATATGAGGTTCGCCAAGGAAGGGTCCAACAAGTTAGCAGCTGAAGCAGGAGGAGGAGAAGTCGATGGAGAACCGGCCACTGCTCCAAAAAGCTGCCACCGGCGACGACCTCCGCTCTGACAGGAGGCGGCCTCGAGGATGGAAGGCAATGCCTTACATCATCGGTACGTTTCCACCTCACCGTAGCTCCTTCCTCCTTCCTCGCCTGGCTTAGTGCTCAAGTAGTACGCAGGGAACGAGGCGTTCGAGCGGGTGGCCACGTACGGGCTGACGGCCAACTTCATGGTGTACCTGGTAAAGATGTACCATATGAAGCAGATGGCCGCCGCCAACCTGTGCTACGTTTTCGGCGGCACCACCAGCCTGGCGCCGCTGCTCGGTGCCTTCGTCTCCGACGCCTTCTGGGGCCGCTTTCGCACTCTCGCCGTCGCCTCCATCGCTACTTTCCTGGTGCCTCCTCCATCCCATCCTTTCTTTCTTCTCCGTGCCATTCATTGTCACTGCATTCTGGTGCACTCCATGTCCACTGTAATCAATAATTTATCGTGTGAGTGCTATTAAAGATTTAATCAGTTACCTTTATTTCGATCCATATAGTTTTAAAAAAAATTATATTAAAATTTTTATACAACGAAAATAAAATATTTAATTCATTGCTTTAATAAATTTGTTTTAGTTTTAACCTTATAAAATTAATTTTTTTTTTAATTTTATATAGGTATTTTTATGAAAGTAAAATATTTAATTTGTTGCTTCAATAAATTTTTTTAATTTTTAATTTTATAAAATTGTTTTTTAAATTCTATAAGAATATAAAGTTTCTCAATATAATTTTAAAAAATATATATTTAAAAAATAATTATAAAGATAATATGTAAATAACCTTCGAATCCAGATCCAATATACTATTGTTTTAGTTGACCACACACTGAAGCCAACAAAATCAGATGGCATTGACAAAGAGGGAAAAAGCGCATGGATCTGATGCTTACAATAAAACTGGTTTAGATAGATTTGCTGGTCGGATTAAGTTAATCTATTTCAGATCATTTTTAGTTAATTTAATTACATAATTGATTAGTACAGGGCACGGTGGTGCTGACCCTGACAGCCGCAGCGCCGCAACTCCGGCCGCCGCCTTGCAGCCAGGCGGCGGAGGAATCCGGGCAGTGCCCGGGCCCCTCCAATTCCCAGCTGGCCGTCCTTTTCCTGTCCCTCGCCCTCCTCGTCCTCGGCGCCGGCGGCGTTCGCCCCTGCAGCCTCCCCTTCGGCGTCGACCAGTTCGACCGCACCACCGAGCAGGGGAAGCGCGGCCTCGACAGCTTCTTCAACTGGTACTACTCGATCTCGACCGCCGGGACGGTGGTGGCGATGACGGTGGTCGTCTATATCCAAGACAGCGTCAGCTGGGCCATAGGATTCGGCATCCCGACCGGGCTGATGCTACTCGCTATCGTCTTCTTCTTTGCGGGGGTCAAGCTTTACTTGTTCGTGCCGCCGGAGGGCAGCGTCTTCTCCGGCGTCGCGCAGGTCCTCGTCGCTGCATTCAGGAAGCGGAGGCTTCGACTGCCTTCGCCGAATGATGCGGTGCAACAGGAGTCGCTGTTGTATAGCAACCTGGCTCAGGAGAGTGCGGAGGAGATGAAGCTTCCCCTCACGCTTCAGTTCAGGTAGAAGTCTCCCGACTCTTTGGTGCTTGATGGATGTAGTAGGACTGTCCATTAGAAGGATTCGAGCTTTGTGTCACTGCTTCCTTTGCAGGTTCTTGAACAAAGCTGCCATAATATGTGAGGGGGAGAGGAAGGAAGACGGCCAACCTGCAGATCCCTGGAGATTATGCAGCGTGCATCAGATCGAACAGGTGAAGTGCGCGATGCGAGTCATCCCCATCTGGGCCTCCGGCATCATCTGCTTCGTGGCGCTGTCGCAACAATGGACGTTCGCAGCTCTCCAATCGCTAAAGATGGACCGACACCTCGGTCCGAGCTTCGAAGTCCCGCCTGGTTCCCTCGGCATCATCTCCCTCTTGGCTATCATCCTCTTCATCCCCGTCTATGACCGAGCCCTGGTTCCCATGGCCAGAAGCCTCACCGGCATTGAGAGCGGGATCACCCTCCTGCAGCGGCAAGGCGCGGGGATGGTAGTCGCCATAATATCCATGGTGGTGGCCGGTCTGGTGGAGAAGAAGCGGCGGGACTCGGCTGTGGCCCACGGCGGCGTGAACGGGAGCTCGCCCCTGTCGGCGATGTGGCTGGCGCCGCAGCTCTGTCTGATGGGCATCGCCGAGGCCTTCAACGCGGTCGGGCAGGTGGAGTTCTACAACAGGCAGTTCCCGGAGCACATGCAGACGATCGCGGGGTCTCTGTTCCACTGCAGCCTCGCCGGCGCGAGCTACGTGAGCACGTTCCTCGTCACCTTCATCCGGAAGAGCACCGCAGGGCCGGGGCAAGCGAGTTGGCTGGATGACAACATCAACGTCGGCAGGGTGGACTACTTCTACTACTTGATAGCGGTCTTAGGGGCGGGCAATCTGCTATACTTCGTGGTTTGTGCGCATTTCTACCGGTACAAGGGAACGGGAGAGCTGAAGGAAGCAAGCAAGGACATGGAAGGCATCTTGTGAAGCGTGCAGGTTGTGGTAGCGTAGGAAGAGATTAGGAAGGCAATTACCACTGCATTCTATGGTGACCGATCAATAAAAGAGGTGTAGTTCGCCACAGTGATTGCATAAAAAATCTCTAGCTAGCTAGCAGCAGAAGATGCTACTTAGTTTGGAAGAACTTGTTGAGTCAAAACACAAAATCTCTCTCTCTCTCTCTCTCTCTCTCTCTCTCACTATGTGTTATCTTCTTTTTCCTGAGAAAACATCTCTTTTTTACTCTGTTTTTTTTATATAAAAGAACTCACAAACACACACACTCTCTCTCTCACTGTGTTTTCTTTTTCCCTGTGAAAACATCTCTCTTTTACTCTGTTATCTTCTTGTTCCTGAGAAAACATCTCTCTCTCTCTCTCTCTCTCTCTCACACACACACACACACACTGTTTTATCTTCTTGTTCTTAAGAAAACAACTTTAAGGTGGCTACCAGGAGAAATAAATGAAGGAAAACAGTGGAAACAACTGAGTCAGAATTAATTATGATTAGCATAGTTTGAGAAAGATCATTCAAAATAAAACATTCTTTAGTAATTTTTGAGGACATTAGTAGATCTTTTAAATCAAATTTGTTTCTTCTTGTAAATTGCAGGATTCTTTTGGTCCAAAAGAGGAACAGAGTCCTAAGAACAATTAAGGTTCAAACTTAGAGCAAGCCAAAAAACTATTTTGATTGGATAACCAATTCACAAGAGTTCTAGAACTCCTAACAGGTATGATCCATTATCCTGCAATTCTTTTTTCTAAAAGTTATATAATCACAAATAAAATTCCTCTGATGTAGAAACATGATGAAGATGAAAGACCACAACCACGATGAAGAAAATAAAGTGTTGAATTCAATTGGCACGGCATTTCTTGTTTTATTGTCCCGGACAAAATCAATTGGTGCTCAATCCAAAATTGGAAGACAAGGAAGGTTTGCTCAAGAAGGATCACAAGATCACAAATATTTTCACAAGTGATGAATTCCAGAATTTCATACCTTAGAAATTATCTTTTATTTATACCATAGAAATACAGCAGTATATAGGTGAGAATATTATAAAATCTTAGATGGAGGAGACTCATCAGCAGCCTCTCTAAACAATCAGCAGATCCATTTTTCGTTGCAAGTTCAACAGAGGCCTTTAGTACGGCAAAAAGAAAAGGTATTTGACATCTGACCTTACATACACAAGCAAAAAACCAGCTATAATGGTCTGCAGACAATGTTGGAGATAGCAACTCCACTTCTAGTAACCTTTCCCGTCCAAACTCGTGCAACTTCAATGGAGGTATAATGCTTCCTTCTGCCTGCCTAACAGATTCAGCACTGTGCTTACAATATGTCCTGAAGAAAGTCCAGCTGCTTCAATCTGATCCTGAGGTGATCCATGGTCGATGTATCGGTCTGGTAGAACCATTGGCCTCAGCTGCAAGACAAATCAAATCAAAATCTGAAGATATCGAAGATTTACAGTCAGATTAGTAGTCTGTTAGATTTGCTCAAGGAAATTTTACCTTCATGCGGCCATCCAGGAGGCCACTCAAGCTCAAGAAGTGAGTGACATGCGATGCGAAACCTCCAATGGAGCCTTCCTCCACTGTGATCAAGATCTCATGCTCATTTACCAGCCTTCTTATGAGCCCCACATCCAGAGGCTTACAGAAACGAGCATCAGCTACGGTGGCAAAAACTCCACGGGCTCTCAGTGGGTCTGCAGCCTTCAAGCATGTCTGTACTATTGAACCATATCCAAGAATGGCCACCCTGTTTCCTTCCATCAGAACCCTTCCCTTCCCAATCTGTTGAAAGTACGTAAACAAGTGACTAAGTTGCTTCTTGTTATGATCCTTCATGACTCGTCGAGAAGATAGAGGGAACCTCAAGAGGGGTGCCTTTGTTGCCCGGAGGAAGCATCACACCAACTCCATTCCCCCTTGGGAATCTGAAGCAGCTAGGTCTGTCGTCGATTGCCGCTGCTGTTGCGACCATGTGCACTAGTTCAGCTTCATCAGCTGGAGCCATTACAATCATGTTGGGCAAACATGCCATGTACGTGATGTCAAATGCTCCACAGTGTGTAGGTCCATCAGCTCCGACAAGACCAGCTCGATCCAGAGCGAAACGGACAGGTATCTTCTGTAAATCCACATCATGAACCACCTTCATGTATTCAAAAAAGAGTAATGTGTTAGAAATTGATGATACCACAGCTCCTGCGGTCTGAAGAATTTAATTGTACCTGATCATATCCTCGTTGCAGAAACGAGGAATAGATGGCACAGAAAGGCTTGAGGCCTTCGGTGGCCAGACCGGCTGCAAAGGTGCATGCTGCTCTGCAATCCCCACATCAAAGCATCTTTGAGGAAACTTGTGTTGAAACAAGTTCAGCCCCGTCCCACTTCCCATGGCAGCATGAATGGCCACAATCTTGTCGTCGGCCTCTGCTTCTTTAATGAGAGATTCGGCAAAGTACCGAGTGTATGAAAGGGTCGGTGATGTTGACTTGAATTGTTTCCCAGTTCTTGGGTCGAACTTCACAACACCTACAGCAAGAAACACATGGATCATTATGACAGTCGGGAAGAAGTCGGGCACATGCATTACAAGCAGCAAATAATGCTCACCATGCATTTTGTCAGCAGCCGCCTCAGCAGGGGGATACCCCTTTCCTTTCTCTGTCACAATATGGATAAGGACAGGTCCTGGAACAGGCAAAGACTTCACCTTCTCAAAGATGGTAACCAAGTCTTCTACATTGTGCCCATCTACAGGTCCAATATAATAGAGACCGAGCTCTTCGAATAACAAAGACCCATCAGTGCTTATCATTCCTCGAGCATATTGATCCACTTTTGCAGCAATCTCGTGTGTTCGCTCACCAATCTGCTTTGTGAGATTCTGCGAAAATATTGATCCCATCAGACAAGCTGTATACGACATAATAACAGAGAAAAAGCTAATTCTGTTACGTTATATATTTCTATTTAATTAGATAAGATATATTATAATTTTGTTTGGATTCTGATTAAGGTTGTTTGTCCATAGAAATAAAATCTAATTATGATAGAATTCTTTATTGGGATGACTTTGATAGGAGAGGCTCTCCTGATTGCTTATTCTATACCCTCTAGTCTCATCTATAAATAGATTTAGGACTATATACATAAGAGAAAAGGATAGAAAAATATGAGAAAACGAGTCTAGTTCTTCTTACAAATCATAGTTCTCCTTACAAATCATTTCCTTCGAATCGGACAATGGTGCATTTGTAGATTAGAAGAAAAAATATTCTGAATGGCGTCGAAGGGTATGCATTCTAAATTTAATCTATTGTTATTTGATTTTGGATTTTGACATTAAATTTTTTCGCGTAACAATAGCAAGATTACAAATTTTATGCTTACAATTAGTATCAAAGCCTATTTTGAAATCAAATACATTATATCATAAAAGCATTAGATATGTTTTGTGTTATTGTCATTTGCTTGTGAAGGGTGATTTGATATGTTTTGTTTATCTTATAATCGCCTCCTTGTGGGTGATGAAAGTTTCTCGTCCACACGGGTGGAATCGTGGATGGAAGGATGCTGCCTAATCTTGGTCGACAGGCTGTGTCGGCAATTTACTGTCAACAATGATGCTATGAAGGCCAATGGTCTGCTTTGGTCATGAATGTGCCACGAATGTGCGAGCGGGGCTGTATAAGCCATGAATGTGCAAGCGGTAGCGTTGCATGCAATGGCTGTATAAGCCATAGCGGGGCTGCGTGCGGTGGCATAGGAGGACAATGACGTTGAGGGTTCTGTAGTAAGTGGTCCTCAGTGAATGGTCACTTATGTCAGTGGATGGCTTACTATCTGTGACTATACAACATAGGGCAACGATCTGTTTTTGTCGTCGACCCTATTGTGAGTAGCAGACTACTATCAACGACATCGTAGGGAGTCATAGTGATAGGACTCTGGTCGCCAGCATTGATGTGCATTGGTTTTCGTGGTGGCCGAGGGTGATGGTGGCATCATGATATTGAGCACTATGACGAGAAGTCTCATGACTGTCGCAAGGTTCCACTATAAAGTATTAACGAAGACTTGGGTAATAGCAGTGGTGCAATAGCCCTATTGAGAGCGATGGTTGAAACATGAAGGATTGCTATTGGGTGTCATCACAACGATGGGATTTGGTGATGGAGGCATTGCTAGAGGCTGTTGTATGTCGTGGCAAGGTAGGAGGCATCACGACAAGAAAGTGTCGCCATAGATGATGCATTGTGACAGCGGTCATCAACACCAACGTGATGGCAGTCGGAGACCAATTTAGGTTGTCATGGATGATGTGCGTAATAGGAAGGTTTTTGGTAGATATGTGTCTGTCCATGGTAGAGTCATCGGAGGCCACGAGCCTTTTGATGGTGGTCTGGGTGCTGCTCGCGGACAATAGCCTAGCATTTGGGTAAGAGGCCAAGGGTCGTGCGACAATCGTGCAATGGAGATGCCGCAGTGAGATGGCTGTGCATGGCGCTAGTTGGGTGTAGGCAGACGATGGTGTAGTGCCTTAGGTGGTGTCAAATGGCTTCTTGGGTGACGATGATTTAGGTATTGCTCCTAACGATGCGAAGCGTGACCGACAAAGCGCTACAATCCAACGCGCAGGGTGGACATCGGATTGCTGTGCTGCGACAATACTATTCCACAAGAATGGTAATAATCATCCATAATTATAAAATTTTACATAAACACTAGAAATATTAATATTTCACCCAAAAGTAAAAAAGAGATGATATCAATAATTTAATATTTATAAAAAACTCAAAGTATTAATATTATATTATTTTTATTATTATAGTATACTTCTAATTATATTATTGTGCTTCTAGTGTCTTTATATTTTTTGGATTAAATTATTATAAATGGATTGGGCATATATAATTTACATTAGGTATGTTAGATCTAATCCGGACTTATTGAATAGATCACATACTTAATTGCTAAAATTTCTATAGAATAAATAATTAAAAATATCTATTTAGGCTTAGCTTTATGATAATTATTAATAATATTTAGATTTCATTACAGTATATAATTTGTATACTGAATGATATATTAATGAAAGAACTGACTACAAATTAGTATTACGACATTCAAGAAACTACGATATATCCTTGATATGACTAACAAAGCTATAAAGCTCAAGAATATTAGACCTAGTGAGTCCTCGTACAATTCATTTTTTATTATCTTTTTTCTTAGTATAACTCATTTAAAATTTATTATAACATTTAAAAAGAATAAATAAAATTTACATGAGCTAACTGCTATATGCATTTAGAAAGAATTAAGATTAAAATGAGAAAGGTCTCATGATATTCTGATTACTACTTGAGGAGTGAGTAAAAATAAACAAAAGTTATAAAAAAAAAATCATTTGAGTTTATAAAAGCTATATAAACCCAGAAAAAAAATATTTATAGTAAAATACTACTTTTGTAGCAATAAAGGTGGTGTGAAGAAAGATAATAAGGTTTACTTCGAAAAGAAAAAGGTATAAGATGAACTTTATATGTTTTGAGTCAAATATTATAGAAGTCTATTTTAGTACTTGATACTTCAACTCATGTTACTAATACTGAATAGGATTTCATTAACTCGAAAAAGTCAAAGGAGCAAAAAAGACTCATCGTTACAGAGAATCATCTTAACCGATAGTTATAGTTACTTACTGCCTACGTTTAAAGATGATTTATTTGATGGATCTTGATGATACATGTTATATTTCTATAATTCTAAAAATTTAGTTTATTTATTTAGAATTATTAGGATATTATCCTTCTTTTGGTGATGATAAATTTAGTATATTTATGATTTAATACAAGTTGATTATAAAATTTTGTAAGATGGTTGGTTGATATCACTATTCACGGCTAATGAGCTTGTTAAACAATCACAACCAACAATCTTGAGAAAATATTAAAGGAAAATGAGACCTATCATTTCTTATGATTATGTAGTATATGTACAAGAACCATATTATGATATAGAAATCATGACGAATTTGAAAAATGGTGCGATGCGATGAAAAAAAAATAAAATTAATAGACTTGAATGGTGTTTGAAAATTATCAAGTTATCTAATAATTAAAAAATAGTCGATTAAATTGGTTTTTAAAACTAAGCATGACTCAAAAGATAATATTGAATGATATAAAATCAGATTTGTAATCAAATATCTTACTTATAAAGAAGACATCGATTATAACAAGATATTTTTTTCTAGTTTTCAAATCGACTTATTAAGAATCATGACGTTAGTAGCTTATTATGGTCTTGAGTTACATAATATAGATGTGAAAATAAATTTTTTGAATGATGCATAGTTAGAAGTTTATTATATGTTTAAGCCTCTATACCAGACCAGATATTAGTTTTACAATAAGAAATACCGGGTAGATGTAGAGTTACCAATAAATGAAACATTAGAAGGCTACAAATAAAATAATAAAATATATGTAAGAAGTAAAGAATTATATGCTCATATACAAGAGATCAAATTAGTCTAAAATATATAAATTACCTCGATAGTAAAAAGTCCACTTTACGATTTATATTTATATTACCTGAATAAGTAATTTTAAAAAAATAATATAATATAAATAGTATTATAAAAAATTGAAGCTGATTTCATGTCATACTTTAAAGCCATTAATCAAGTTGGATGTGATTAAACTCAATTGTTAAGTCATTGAAGATACGCTATGACATATCACAGTAATTTTCTTCTCTAATAATGACAAGTATAGTAAAACTTCAGTTTTTTAGTATTGATTGTTGATCTATTTACTAATGCTTTGTCTGTAATTTAGGATTGAATCTAGTTCTCCTTGCAGAATGCTTTCTTTAGCTCAGATGAAGGTACGTTTATAGATCAGAAGAAAAGTATTCCAAATGATATCCAGAGGTATATATATCATAAATTTAATTTATTATTATTTAATTTTAAAATTTGACATTAAAGCTTTCTGTAGCATGATTACCGTCTTTATGCTTTCAGTGAATTTAGTCTTAGGCGACCATTAATTGAACAATATAATCTAGAGGTTAGCTTATTCTATCTCATCTGCTGTACAGGTCTACACTGTGCGCTTAGAAAAGCTTAAAAGAAGAACAAATGAGATATCATTCGACATGTTACCTTAGCTGCTTCACGAAGCATACGGAACTCTGTGCTGGACTGAAGTTTGGTGAGGGCCTTACTGAGTGCCCCAACAGGAGTGGCTGGTCCATCAAGGGTTGCAGTCGGCAAGGAAACTTGCTTGTTATCATTCAACACGATAACAAGGTTAGAGTCCAAGTAGCCAGCATTGTTCATGGCCTCATACGCCTGCCCAGCAGTCATGGCTCCATCACCGATCACGGACACAACATGATTCTTCTTCCCTAGCAGATCTCTTGCGACAGCCATTCCTGTCAAAACATTGAATAGACAAATGATGGGATAAGAGCTTCAACATAAGGAGACTGTGAGAAAGACAAACTAACCAAGCCCCGCAGAGATGCTCGTGGAACTATGACCAGCACCAAAGGCATCATGGATGCTCTCATCTCTCTCGGGGAATCCCGCAAGCCCTGAGGTTTGTCTGATGGTGTGCATTCTTGACCTTCTTCCAGTCAATATTTTATGAGGATAGGCCTGTTCTTCACTCAATCCTTCTTCGTTACCCAGTTTGCAAAGCAAAACAGAAAAGTAATTGCTTTGGATACTACCAAGAGAGGAATCTAACCTGATGGCCGACATCCCAAATGATCTTGTCCTCAGGGGAATTGAACGCATGATGGAGAGCCACAGCCAACTCCACCACTCCTAAACTCGCACTCAAGTGGCCACCAGTTTGGGACACCGAGAACACAATCTCTGCTCTCAGCTCTGCTGCCAACTGCTCTAAATCCTGTAGGGGACAGTAAAAATTCCACCAAATTAATCCCGAAGTTGCAATCTTTTCTACCCAGTTTGATCAAATCGCTTCACCATTCAGAGAAATCGCAGTACCTCCGTGGAGAGATTCTTCATGTGAATCGGGTCGTTGATGGTATCCAGAAGAGGGGTTGCCGGCTTCTCCCCGGAGAAATCGATCTTCCATCCATTCCTTTCTTTCGTGATCATCGCCTTCCCATCGCCGCCGCTTGTCCCACCCGCTCTCACATAAAACTTCAAAAGAGGAAGAAAATCATGAAATTTTAAGCACGGCACACCGCTAAATGACATCTTTCCGGCATCAAGAACATAGAAGCAACATAGGAATCGAACTTTTGACGGTAGAACTAGCAAAACCGGAAAGCGGGCTTGGGAGAACCGGTCGTGTACCTGTCTACGACCGTTTGTACTCAAGCTTAGAGCTTTCAGGAATGCAGCGGGGGAGGCAGCTACGGGAGAGCTTAAGGCCACCAATGTGAGAAGGACGAACAGATAGAGAAAGAGAGAGCTTTGTCGGAGGAAGCAAACGGGAGAGACAGAGCAGAGGAGAGCTGTGATGGAGGGAGGACGAGGAGGAGCGCGCAATACATAGCAAGGCGATGATGGCGACGGCGATACAGTCGTGGCGATAAATCTTGTGCTATTTTAACTTGTTATTTGAAGTTTGTAATATTCTTTACATTATATTATATTCTTTATATTTATCTTCACATTATTTCGATATATGTATTTTTTTACATAATATTATCTGAAATCTATTTATGGTACTATATATTTTATATATTTAAAAATTGCATGATTATTTATTGAAATAGGTCGATAATACTGTTTAGTTAGATATAAAGTCCAAATGGGATTTCAGCTTTTACAGATAATTTGTGTCTATTCGGTAATGGTTATCTCAACCAAAACATCAACAACACAAGTCAACATTTCTGGTTCATATTTGATATGAAAAATTTGATTATTAGAAAAATATTATGAGAGAGTGAGAAAAAAATCTTCAAAAATTTATATAAGAGGATGTAGGAGGAGAATTATACTTGAGTTGGATTAGCTCAAGTGATCGTGGTAAGTTTGGCTATAATCTATAAATAAATATAAGAATTATCAAACCACAAATTTTCAATTGATTATATCTCATTTATGTTTAATTATTGATATTTAGATTTTTCTTGTGGTATCGATATTTTCTCACATATCAATAATCACGTAATAACTTAATCCTCGTAGATATTTTGTTAATATTAATGTCATATACAACATGAGGATTCAAAAATAGGTAGGGCTAAGGAAGTTTCTCAGTCATGGCGTCCAAATAGATCGCATCAAGCAATGAAACACATTATTAATTTAATTATTTCCCTTTTCCAATGCATTTTATAGATGTTTCAGATGGTCTAATTAATTTAATGTTTTCCCTTCACAATAAAAGATTCGACATTTGTGGGACTGATGACGTTTTGCAGTCCCACAATAAAGAATTCAAGAATATAAATATGTTTACATGAATGTATCTCTAAGAATTAGGGTTTGATTATTCAATGAATGCCCAATGTATCTGTACGTTCTAATATGAAAAGATAAAAAAAAAAAGCCTTGAATTCTTCTTAGAGAGGATGAAAAAATAATTAAAGATTTACATGAAATTATATTATATTCTCATATGACGATAAATTTATTATTATTTTTTGATCGACAGACAAAGAGTGACTAGCAAATAAATCTGATCAGAATTATTATTATATATTTATGGCACTCATTACCTTTCTACGCACGTTTCAAGATGATAGGCTTTGTCTTTAGAGAGAGCTCCTAAGCGTGAGGGGATATGCTCAACAGAGTTCAAACATGCAAAAACAGCAATAAATTTAGATCGAGAGGCGAGATAACGAACAACATGTAAAACGTTTTGCCGCATGCTGTGCTCTTCAATACCATCAACACAGATATCCATCCATGTCCATCGCACTCAAGCAGGTGCAAGCATCCTTTTACAGGGACTCCCTCGATCTAGCTAGCGACTTCATGCGATTGTAGCAAACTATTAGCAAATCCAATCAAGATTATTATTTTATCATCTTCAATAGTGCTGGCTCATGATTGTGTGATGAGTCATTTAGTGATGAAATGTAGAACGCAGGTAACACGAACAGCTTCTGGATGACTTGACTATGTCGATTGAAGGATCAAAAGAAGTGCCATCATTGACATGTCATGATAAGATCAAACATTTCATGTCGATTGAAGGATCAAAAGAAGTGCCATCATTGATGACAATGCTACGATGGATTGTCCTCTTAAAATTAAAGATTATGAAATTGCTTCGGCTGGTAAGAGAAAAATATTTTTAGGAGAATTAATTGAACCTGATCCAATATTATATTAATCGAATCCAGTGTTATAAATTGTTCAAATATAAAAAAAGATAATTTCTTTTGTAGTTATTAGACATTTGAAAAGTAATTTCTTTTATACTTATTTTGATAATTATTTATGTCTTTTATAAAAATATTTATAAGTATTTGAGAGTAAATTATAATGAACATCTCATTCTTCTTTTTTGTTGACTTCAAAAATAACCTTTCAAGTGATTAAATTAAATATTTTCTAATTTATCTTTGAAGATTTTTATTGTTTGCTTAATATAAATATTTTAAAATCTTATCATATCCATTCAAACTATTTGGATCAAATGCACAATAATCTTATTGAGAAGAGGATATAAATATCATTTTAAAGAAAGTGTTTCCAATATGTCCAAGCCTAAATACATTTGTTATAGTGTTTTTGAACTTGTATTTGTTATTTATAATTGGTTTCCATAGTGTTATTCATTATCTTTATTATAATTCACGATGGAGGCCATAAATATCATCAGATTATTGAATCAAGATTTTGTTCATTTGGATTATTTTGATAAAATAAATTTCACATGTTGGCAAGACAAGATAAAGTTCATGTCGACTGCTTTAAAGATTTTCTATATACTTGATCCAAATCTTCTACTAATTCCTAATCCAATCGATAATAACACCGATGAAGTCATGGCTGAAATAAAGAAGAGAAATGAAGATAAAGTTATGTATAGAGGATACATTCTCAATACTCTTTCAATCGACTTTATGATCTTTATATAGTGGAACCATATGCAAAAGCATTTTGGAATGCTTTGGAATTCAAGCATCAAGTTGAGGAGGAAGGTACAAAGAAATTTTCAATTTTTAAATATTTTGATTATAAGTTTTTGGATGACAAATCAATCTTGACACAAGTGTATGAGTTGCAGGTCATTGTTAATCAATTGATGGCTGAAAAAATTGAACTTCTTGAATATTTTCAAATAGAGATTATAATAGCCAAATTACTTTCTTAGAAAGGGTATAGAAAGAAGATTTTGCATAACTCCAAGAATATCACTTTGGAGCAAATTCAAAAATATTGATTCAAAAATAAAGATACAAGTGAGAACTCTTTTGGTAATATAAAACCAAATGTCTTGAATCAGCCTAAGAATTTTAACAAAGGCAAGCAAAATAAGGAGAATCATCTTGGCCTCAAAAGGGATCAAGAAAAATTTAAGAAACCAAAGAATAGAGGTTGTTTTGTTTGTGAAAAATATGATCATTTTGCTAGGTATTGTAGATTTAAGAAAGGTCAGAAATAAGAAGTTAACTTTGTTAAGGGAGATGATAATATAATTGCTACAGTGAGCAAAGTGAATACCATATTTGGTAATGTTTCTGATTGGTGGTATGATACTTATACTATTGTCCATGTTTGCTACGATAAGATACTCTTCAAGACTTATAAAGAAGTATGGATGGACAAGAGATTCAAATAGAAAATGAAGTTTATTCTAAGGTGATTGTCAACTCATTTTTACTTTAGGAAAGAAAGTCAATCTTACGAATATTCTTCATATATCATATATAAGTAGAAATTTAGTGAATGAGAATCTATTTGGCAAACCGAAAATTAAATTTATATTTAAATCTGAGAAGTTAATTATATCCCGTAATGAAACTTTTGTTGGAAAAAGCTATTCCGCCGAGGGAATGGTCAAATTATCTATTGTTGATAATGATTCTAAATTTAATAAAGATATTACTTATGTTTATATTGTTGATTCTTATTCATGATAGATTAGCATATATTGAACTAGCACAATTAAAAGAATAGTTAAGTGTGGCTTAATAAATTATCATTTTGATGATCTTAATAAATGTGAAATTTGTGTTAAATCAAAGATGATAAAGACATACTAATTAAATTTGTGTTAGCAAAATTATCATTTTGATGATCTTAATAAATGTGAAATTTATGTTAAATCAAAGATGATAAACACAAATTGTTGTTATTTTGTGTTAAAAGATATACTAATTTGTTAGATTTAATATATTCTAATATATATGAATTACATGGCATGTTAATAAGAGGAGAAAATAAATATTTCATCACTTTTATAGATAATATATCTAAGTTTACATATGTTTATTTATTGAAACATAAAAATAATATTTTTAATACTTTTAAGGCATATAAAGCAAAAGTTAAAAATTAATTAAGAAAGAAAATTAAAGTTCTAAGAAGTGATAGAGGAAAAGAAAGCTTTCATAATGAATTTAACTTTTTGTGAACAACATGACATAATTCATGAATGTTCAGCACCTAGAGCACTGAACAAAATGGATTATGAAAAGAAAAAATAGAACTTATCTAGAGATGATAAATGTTATGTTATTACATACTAAATTACCTTATAATTTGTGGGGAGAAGCTTTATTGGTTGTATGTCATATTTTAAATAGAATTCCTTCTAAAATGAGCAAGATCTCTCCATATGAGTTATGGAAGGGAAGATAACATAACATTGGTTATGTTAAAGTATGAGGGTGTCTTACATATTGCAAGAATAATGATCCTCAAAGGCCAAAGTTGGGATATAGAGGAATCAAATGTGCATTTGTAGGCTATGCTTTAAATAGTAAAACTTATAAACTTCTTAATTTGGAGGCTAATGTCATAATAGAATTACGGGATGTGGAGTTCTTTGAACACTTACTAACTTCAAGTGATAATATTCATCCTCTAACTAGTAAAGAGTCACTAGTGGAGACATCTCAAGAGGTTAGTGGGTAGCTTAATATTCTTTTGAATGGACATCAATCAAGTTTATAAGAGGTTGGAGAGCGATCTCGTGAATTAAGGAGAAGCACTCATGTACGAAAAATAAAAATATTAGGATCAGATGAGATTGATTTTTAAACTATTTCCTTTTATCTTGTAGAAGGAACTACTGAGAGAGTCTTAAGAATAATTCATCTTGTTTTACAAATAGAAGATGATTATAAAATATTTAAAGAAGCTATGGCATTTCGTGATGCTGCTTTTTGGAATGATGCTATTAATGATGAGATGAATTTTATTATGTCAAACCATACTTGAGAACTTATCGATCTACCTTCTGCCTCTAAATTTGTTGGTTGTAAATGGGTATTTCATTGGAAGTATCATATAGATGATACTCTCCAAACGTTCAAAGCAATGTTAGTTGCTAAAGGATTTCGACAAAAAGAAGGAATATATTATTTTGATATATATGCTCCTATGGCTAGGATCACATCCATTAGAATTATTTTTGCTTTAGCATCAATTTTTTATCTTTATGTTTATCAAATGGATGTCAAAACAATATTTATAAATGAAGATCTTGACGAGGAGGTGTATATGAAACAAGACAAAGGGTTTATTTTACCTGAAAATGAATATAAAATATGTAAGCTTATTAAGTCATTGTATGGTTTAAAGTATGTTCCAAAACAATGACATGAGAAATTTGATGCAATAATTCTTTCTAATGGATTTGTTCATAATGTTATGGATAAATATGTTTATCTCAAAACTTGTGATGACTATACGGTGATAGTTTACCTTTATGTTGATAATATACTAATAGTGAGCAACGACATAAAAGGCATTGTAGAAATAAAGAGGTTTTTATCTTCAACATTCAAGATGAAAGATCTTGGGCAACTTAATACCATACTAGGTATCAAGGTAAAAAGAAATAGTGGGGGATATGTTTTGAGTCAATCTTATTATATAGAGAAAGTACTAAAGAAATTCAATTACTTAAAACTCAAAGAAGCAAATACCCCATTTGACCCAAGTATTAAATTAGTTAAGAATGTTGGAAGAATAATGACTTGATTAGAGTATTCAAGTGCTATAGAAAGTCTTATATATGCAACACAATGCATAAGACCTGATATAGTATTTGTAATTAGTAATTTGAGTAGATTTACTAGCAATCAAGTGTGGAGCATTAGAAGGCTATTGAAAGAGTTCTTAGGTATCTTAAATAGATTAAAGATTATGGCTTACAATACTCAAAATTTCCTGCTATTTTAGAAGGATATAATGATGCGAATTGGATATCAAGTTTAGGAGATAGCAAATCTACTACTAGTTGGGTGTTCACCTTGGGAGGTGTCGCTTTTTCTTGGAAGAGCAAGAAACAAATATGTAACTCACTCAACTATGAAATCAAAATTTATTACTTTAGCGGAAGTAGGAAAAGAGGCTGAATGGTTGAGAGACTTTCTATTAGAAATTTCATTGATTTCTAAGAGTGTGAATTCAATTTCTATATTTTGTGATAGTCAAACCATCTTACCTCGTGCATATAGTGAAATATATAATGAAAAGTTAAGATACATAAGTCTTAGATATAATTATGTAAGGAAATTAAACAAGAGTGAGATTATTTCACTTATATTTGTGAAAACAAGTAAGAATTTGGCTGATCCATTCACCAAACCTCTTGCAAGAGAAGTTGTAAGATCAACATCAAAATGGACGAGGCTGAAACTCCTTGAATAAAAAATCCACCAATGATAGCAATCCTACTCAATATTATGAAATAAGTGATAACAGAGAGATTTTCTCTGATAAAAGAGAGATATTCTCAACTGCATAGCAGATGAGATTTCCTCAACTGCATGAGGAAATCTCTTTGCTCAGTTAAAGAAATATCCTCTTTCACTATGTATAAATAGACTTCACATGATACTACTTGAAGTGTGCCTTTTGCTTTATCCTTATAATTTCATTCTTTATTCTCTCATTCTATCATGGTATCAGAGCGGCGTTTTCCTCTTTGAGTCTTTCAACCTCACCCATCAGCTTCACGTCAGGCCATGGAAGCTGCTACTGCATCATCATCTTCCCACCTTTCATCGTCACCAGCGCCCCGTCACTGACCCTCTGCTCCAAATCTGCCAGATCTGACCCTCTGCTCCAGATCTGCTCTGATTCCGCGCGTTGGTCCATCGACCAGCTCCTGGCCTTCTCCCTCCAACGCCTCCGCCACCGTTGTCCTCGACTCCGGCAACATTATCCTCACTGCTTCCGAGAGGACCTTCTGGGTGCAGGCCTCCCAACAGCCAGCATCCTGCTCTGCCTTCGCAGAGACAAGCAGCCTTCGGTAACTTTCCATGCTGCTGCCTCGTTGCCAAGATTCCTCACTGCTGATCTATTGCACACAGATCTGCAGTTGTCTTGCACAAAGCTGATCATGCCACTGGCTGCATCACTGCCCAGAGTCCCTCCTGTAGAATTACTGCATAGAAATCTACAGCTTTACACCATCTTGCATAGGTCTTTTCCTTCAACGAAGACCTTATTCTTTCACAGATCTTATTTGCCACCACCTCAGGTGACATTGATCTATACCAACACTTCTTTCTCCCTGATCATATCTTCCATATGTCATCATCATCTACCTCTGATGCTCCCATTACTGTTCCCGCAGGGAACTATAGTATCTTCCCACATACAAACCTTATCTCCATAAATGCAGCAACCCTCATCCCCTTCAAATTATCCAACGGTGGTAACTACGCATCATGGCGTGCTCAATTCTCTAATATACTATTTGGCTATGATCTTCTAGGCTATGTCGATGGCTCTCTTCGTTGTCCACCGGCGATGCTCAACATCCCAGGCGCATCCGATCCAGTACCAAATCCGGATCACAAACTATGGTTACGCCAGGATCGCCTCATCCTTCAAGCAATTCAAGCCTCGGTCGCTGGATCCCTTGCCCCACTCATTTCTTCATGTGACACTACTGCCGAAGCTTGGTGCAAGTTGCAAACCACCTTGGCCAATCGTTCTCGCACTCGCATGCTTAGTCATCTATCCAGCCTCATGAAGATAAAACAAGAGGGAAGTAATATTACTGATTATCTACATAACATAAAGGTTATCATCGATAACTTGGCCTTGGTAGGTCATTCCCTCAGTGATGAAGAAGTTACTGTTCATATCCTCAATGGCCTCGGAGACGAGTACAAGGAATTGGCAACAGCAATACGGGCGCGTGATTCACCAATCACATTCGAAGAACTTTTCGACAAGCTGATTGACTTTGAGATATATCTCAAGCGCGAGGACAAACCGCCAGGACCATCCATCACAGCTCAAGTCACTCAAAAAAGGAGGGGCAATTCGTATAACAAGATTGTCAACAAAGGTTTGACCAAGACACCTTCTGAACCTATGAGCTCCAAACCAACTATTCCTCCTCCTCATCCTCAACATTCCAATCACAACAACCAAGGTGGCTTCTTCAATCATCTGCAGTCCTGGCGCCCTCACTACACAAACCAACAAAGAATTGTTTGCCAACTATGTGATAAAGTCGGTCACTCTGCAAAGGTCTATCGATCTCGACCCAGACTTCCTGCTCAATCACATTGGCCTCAAGCAAATCTCACGACTACTCCAACGACCAGTGATCATAATTGGATTGTGGACTCTGGCGCATCCCACCACATCACCTCAGATCTACAGAACTTGTCCATCCACAACAACTATGGTGGCACTGAGGACATCATCGTCGGTGATGGTAAAGGAATTCCTATTACTCATACGGGTTCTACACTGCTTAATTCTGTTAGGATCGAGAGCACTAAGAGGGGGGGGTGAATTAGTGCAGCGGATATTTTTCAGCGATTAAAAAGCGAAGGCTGCGTTCGTTCGACAAAGACTATTTTGATGCAAAAACCGATTCTAAGATTACTTATGATTAAGTGCAGTTTACGTTTAAGCGCAGTTAGCGTCTAAACGCAGTTAGCGTCTAAATGCAGATTGCGTCTAAACTCAGATTGCGTCTAAGCGCAGTTTGCGTCTTAGCGCAGATTGCGTCTAAGCGCAGATTGCGTCTAAACGCAGATTGCGTCTAAGCACAGATTGAGCAGAAGTATAAAGACAATGTGCTGTTGTTGTACAGCTCAAAAGGTAATCTGCAAAAAACAGATTTACGTCTAAACGCAGATTTGCGTCTAAACACAGATTTACGTCTAAACGCAGATTTACGTCTTACACGCAGATTTACGTCTTAGACGCAGATTTACGTCTGAACTTTGAAACTCGTTTGTATATTCGCAGAGGGCAGTATGCAGTTGTAAACGTAAACTGAAATCTGACGATTGTGCGAGGAAAGCCGATTTACGTCTAAATGCAGTTTTACGTCTAAATGTTGAAACTCGTTCGTAAAATTGCAGAAGACAGTTTGTAGTTATAAATAGAATCAAACTGTAAGTGTAAACTGCAAAGAAACTCGTTTGCAAAAGCACAGAGGACAGTTCTGCAGAATCAAAACGTAAACGTAAACTGTAATGTACTAAAACACGACTTTACGTCTGAATGCAGATTCGGAAGAACAGCACTTAGAACTTGTTCGTGAAAGCGTAGAGAGCAGTAGTAGTGGAGGAGGTTTGCAGTAAAGATAAAGTGCTCAAAGATAAACGCAAACCAGAGATTTAGAGTGGTTCGGTCAGTCCTGACCTACTCCACTTTTGGCTTCCTCCACCGACGAGGTTGCCGACGTCAACTAGGGGCCTTCCTTCAATGGGTGAAGGCCAAACTGCCCTTTTACAGTTTCTCTCCTTTTGACAGGCTCAGGAGACAACCTTTACAGACCTTTCTCTCCTCACTTTACAACTGAAAACTTGAAGAACAGAAGGAGGAGACTTAAAGGCTTTACAATCACTTTTGAGCTCTTAGAATCACAGAAAAGATCAAGATTTCGGTGTAGGTCTGTATCTTTTCAGTGTTGAATGGATGGGGAATTTATAGGCCCCAACCCAATTCAAATTTGGAGCTCAAAACGATCAAATCCCGGAATTCTGGGATCAGGCGGTTGCACCTCTTGATTGGAGAGGTTGCACTGCCTGGCAGAGCTCGAAGACCGAGCTCAGGCGGTGCCACCTCTCTGCCAGGGAGGTTGCACCGCCCAGTCTTGCTCGAAGACTGAGCTCAGGCGGTGCCACCTCTCTGCCAGGGAGGTTGCACCGCCCAGTCTAGCTCGAAGACTGAGCTCAGGCGGTGCCACCTCTCTGCCAGGGAGGTTGCACCGCCCAGTCTTGCTCGAAGACTGAGCTCAGGCGGTGCCACCTCTCTGCCAGGGAGGTTGCACCGCCCAGTCTAGCTCGAAGACTGAGCTCAGGCGGTGCCACCTCTCTGCCAGGGAGGTTGCACCGCCCAGTCTAGCTCGAAGACTGAGCTCAGGCGGTGCCACCTCCCGGCTGGGGAGGTTGCACCGCCCAGTCTCGCTGGGAGGCTTAGCCCAGGCGGTGCCACCTCCTGGCCTGGGCGGTTGCACCTCCTGGTGCAATCAGGGTCCGAATGGTTCATTCCATTCGACCCAATTTCAATCTTTCAGGGGCCCAATTGCCCCAAGATTAAGCCAATGGGATCACCTCCCATTTTCCAACTTAATCATCATGCTAACTACGATTAAATCTAAGACAACTTCTGCAGCTTTGCTTCGGTGCGTCAATCGCTCCTTCCGGCGAGTTTCCGGCGAACTTCCATCGATCATCCGATGAACCCTCGGTGATGCTCCTGCGGACTTCCGGCAAACTCCTGGACTTTGCGACGATCCACTTGGCAAGTTCCGACGAGCTTCGCTTGGCAAGCTTCTGGACTTCTCGGATCTGTTCTCGCAGAACCTCCGACGATCGTCCGAACTTCCGTCGAACTCTCGAACTCCCAACGTGATCATGAACTTGACTCCGGCGCAACTCCTGCTGCTTGTCTATCTTTCATCGTAGTTAATCCTGCACACTTATCTCAACACATAGATTAGACAACAAATGACAATTGACTTCATCATCAAAATCCGAGATTCAACAATCTCCCCCTTTTTGATGATGACAATCAATTGATAATGGAGTTATCCTTAACTCCCCCTGTCTATATGCCATAGTTGAGATAAGTCAACCTTGAATTCAAGACCTAAGAATTCAAGTGACGTATTGATAAGTTAGATCAGTTAAACTTATCAATACTCCCATCATGATACTCATCATGATGTATCTCTTCAAAGATGATGTCAGGGCTTGACATACATCATCAGATTTGTATGATTGTGTTTGTAACCATTCATCATGTAGTATGAACATTATCATATAAAGCTTGTGAAGCACTATTACATGATGCATACATTTGAAATATACTAGCAAGTTTTTGCATTTTCTTCACATGATAACATATCAACTCAGGGCATAATGCAAACTTTAGCACATGTTTTTGTATCTCTTGGTGATGCAAGGATGGCATAATCATAGCAGTGTTTATAGCATCACTTATAGTATGGCAGTGTTTATCAATTCATATATATCTCCCCCTTTGTCATCAACAAAAAGCATAATGATCATGATACCAGGAAGTTAATCAAAGCAAGCTTATAGAGGAATTTCACATAGATTGCTCTAAATACTTCTTCCCCTTTGTGTTATAATCCATTGTCCATGTAAAGATTTTGCAGGATGGAATACATACACATGAATCACTTCATCAAATCTATTTCAGATACTTATTTTTCATGAAAGTGTATCTGATGCATTCGAAAAATCTGGTTCATAGCATTCGAAAAATAAGATGCATTCGGAGAAGATTTTGTTGCATATAATCATAGAGACATGGCAATCAAGTGATTTGATCATACAATATAGTTCGAAAAATAATTTTAACAAATTTAAGTATTCGGACATATCAACATTCCTAATTCTCTTCTAATGAAGTCAAATTGTTTTTCACTTAGAGGTTTTGTAAAAATGTCAGCTAGTTGATATTTAGTATCAATGAACTCTATGGTTACGTCATGATTGGTGACATGATCTCGTATAAAGTGATGTCTGATATCAATATGTTTTGTTCTTGAGTGTTGTATAGGATTCTTGGTTAAGCATATTGCACTTGTGTTATCACATTTAATTGGAATATTTTTGAGATGAACTTTATAATCTTCTAAGGTATTTTTCATCCATACAACTTGTGCACAGCATGCACTTGCTGCAATATATTCAGCTTCGGTTGTTGATAGTGCAACCGAGTTTTGTTTCTTTGATGACCAGGAAACAAGGGCATGTCCTAAAAATTGACATGATCCTGATGTGCTTTTTCTATCTAATCTACAGCCAGCAAAGTCAGCATCAGCATAAGCAATTAACTCAAAATTCTCTGATTTTGGGTACCATAATCCTAGATTTGTGGTACCATTAAGATATCTAAATATTCTTTTAACTGCTTTGAGATGAGATATCTTAGGGTTTGATTGAAATCTAGCACAAAGTCCTACACTGAACATGATGTCTGGTCTGGTTGCAGTGAGGTAAAGTAAACTTCCTATCATACCCCTATAAGTTTTTTGATTAAAGCTTTCTCCACTTTCATCAGTTTCTAACTTAGTGGAGGTGCTCATAGGAGTGTTACTAGCCTTTGAGTTGTTCATATTAAACCTTTTTAATAAATTCATGGCATATTTAGTTTGACTAATAAAGATGCCATTGCTTAGTTGTTTGATTTGTAAGCCTAAGAAGAATGTTAATTCTCCCATTAAGCTCATTTCGAATTCAAGACTCATAGTTTTAGCAAAAGATTCACACAGAGATTCATTTGTAGAGCCAAAGATAATATCATCAACATAAATCTGAACAATGAGAAAATTATTTTCAAAATTCTTGATAAACAATGTAGTATCAACCTTGCCTTTTATGAAATTATTTTCAATGAGAAAAGAACTAAGTCTCTCGTACCAAGCCCTTGGGGCTTGTTTTAAACCATAGAGAGCTTTAGTTAATCTAAACACATGATTAGGGAGGCTATTATTTTCAAATCCAGGAGGTTGTTCAACATAAACTTCTTCAGAAATAAAACCATTTAGAAAAGCGCTTTTAACATCCATTTGAAATAACTTAAAATTATTACAACTAGCGTAGGCAAGGAGCATCCTTATGGCTTCCAATCGAGCCACAGGTGCGAAGGTTTCTTCGTAATCGATACCTTCTTCTTGGTTGAAACCTTTGGCCACTAATCTAGCCTTGTTTCTAACCACGATACCATTTTCATCTTGCTTGTTTCTAAAGACCAATTTAGTACCAATAACTAAATGGTCATTTGGCCTAGGAACAAGCGTCCACACCTCATTTCTCTCAAATTGATTCAATTCATCTTGCATTGCGATAATCCATGAATCATCTTTCATGGCTTCATCAACACATTTGGGTTCAATTTGGGAGAGAAAGGCGGCGTTGGCACAAAAATTTTTAAAAGAAGATCGTGTTTGAACCCCCTTTGATGTGTCTCCTAATATTAGCTCCTTAGGATGAGCATCTACATACTTCCAATCCTTGGGTAAGGATGTTTCGGAAGTGGATGCATCCAAGTTGCTAGTTGGAGAAGGGGTTTCATTTAAATTTAAGGAATCAAAATTAACATCATCATCAAGATCATTTTTCTTAGTTTCGGAAATCTCATTAAAAACAACATGAATGGATTCTTCAATAATTAAAGTTCTTTTATTGAAGATACGAAAAGCTTTAGAAACCGAAGAATAACCAAGAAAGATTCCTTCATCGGATTTAGCATCAAATTTTCCTAAGTTATCCTTTTCATTTAAGATAAAACACTTACACCCAAAGACTTTAAAATATGAAACATTGGGTTTTTTGTTATTCCATAACTCATAAGGAGTTTTGGTGAGTAAGGGTCTTACTAGTACTCTATTTAAAATATAACATGCAGTGTTTACGGCTTCGGCCCAAAGATATTTGGGTAGGCTATGTTCATTCAACATGGTTCTTGCCATTTCTTGTAAATTTCGATTTTTTCTTTCTACAACCCCATTTTGTTGAGGATTTCTTGGAGTAGAGAAATTATGGTTGTATCCATTGAGTTCACAGAATTCTTGGAAGTCATGGTTTTGAAATTCTCCACCATGATCACTTCTAATTGACGAAATCATAGAACCCTTCTCATTTTGAACAAGTTTACAAAACTTGGTAAAGCATTTAAAGCATTCATTTTTCTGTCTTAAGAAGTAGGTCCATGTATATCTGCTATAGTCATCAACAATGACAAAGGCGTATTTGCTACCTCCTAGACTCGATGTGGAGATTGGTCCGAACAAGTCCATATGGATCAATTGTAAGGGCCTAGAGGTGCTTATTTGATTTTTAGATTTGAAGCTGCTCTTAATTTGTTTACCTAATTGGCAGGCATCACATACATTATCCTTGATGAACTTGATATGAGGAATTCCTCTTACAAGTTCTTTGGATGATATTTGAGTGATCAGTTTCATGCTAGCATGACCTAATCTTCTATGCCATATCCAAGCATCCTCATTTAAGGCAGAAAAACACATTTCATTACACAAATCATTGATGTCAATAGTGTATACGTTATTTTGTTTCAATGCAATCATAGATATATTTTTGTGTGGTTTTTCAATGATGCAAGCATTAGATTCAAATCTTATAATATATCCTTTATCACATAATTGACTAATGCTCAAGAGGTTATGTTTTAAACCATCAACTAGCAAAACATCTTCAATAGAGAAGTTGGATTTGTTACCTATGGTTCCTTTGCCAATGATTTTACCCTTGTTGTTGTCTCCGAAGGTGACATATCCTTCGTCTATGCTAGTGAGCTTAGAGAATTGAGATGGATCTCCGGTCATATGCCTTGAGCATCCACTATCAAGGTACCATCTCTTGCTCCTAGCTTGCGATGGTTTAGTTTTCTACAAGAAAGGATGATGTTTAGGTACCCATTTGCTTTTGGGTGCCTCATAAATAGATCTACATTTTCTATCATGTTGCATCGAGTTTATCATGGTTCCTTTAGGAACCCAAATCAGTTTGTTTGGACTTATTTTCTTGAATGGACAACAATGTGTCCTATGTCCAGATTTGCAACAAAAGTTGCACTTGGTTTGGTGTTGAACATGTAAGATGGAGCTTTTTATGAAGGAGGTTGGATTTTGGTGAGGACTTCTCACAAATCCAATTCCGCTCCTTTTTGGAACGTGACCCTTGTTTGCAAGGATCATGTTCAACGACTTGCTACCAACCTCGAATTTCTTCAAGGTATCCTTGAGTAGCAGGTTTTCTTTTTGTAAAGTTTCTAAATCATGACATTTGATACATGAATTTAAACTATCATGATGTTCGACTTTTAACTTATCAAACTCACAAGTAAGACTATCATGCACCTTTTTCAGCAATTTATATTTTCTACTTATACTCTTGCATTCGTCAAATAAGTCATTGAAAGCATTTAATAATTCATCGAAAGATAAATCAGCATTTAATGAATCCGTTACCTCCTCTCCGATAGCCATTAAGGCGTAATGAGCAACTTGCTCGGTGTTGGACTCCTCTTCCTCAGATGCGCTTGAATCATCCCATGTTGCTTGGAGCGCCTTCTTCTTTGTTGTTCTTTTCTTGACTTGGGGACAGTCACTCTTGTAGTGTCCCGGCTTTTTGCATTCATAGCAGATTACTTGGTCCTTTTTGGGTTCAAGTTTATTTTTTGCATCATTCTTAAACTTGTTTCTTTTAAAGAACTTTTTAAACTTTCTTGTTAGAAGTGCCAAGTCATCATCACAGTCCTCATCACTTGAGTTTTCTCTCAAGTGGCATTCTGAAGTTTTGAGTGCCATATCCTTCCTGTTCTTTGGAAGGATGTCTTCTTGCTCTTCATGAGCTTTACAAGTCATTTCGTAGGTCATTAATGACCCGATTAGTTCTTCAAGAGGGAAATTTCGCAGATCTTTTGCCTCTTGAATAGCGGTGACTTTAGGATCCCAACTCTTAGGAAGGGATCTTAGTATCTTATTAACAAGCTCAAAATCCGCAAAGCTCTTTCCGAGTCCTTTTAGACCGTTGACGACATCCGTGAAACGGGTAAACATGTCGCCAATGGTTTCACTCGGTTTCATCCGAAAAAGTTCGAAGGAGTGTAACAGCAAATTGATTTTTGACTCTTTTACTCTACTTGTGCCCTCATGGGTCACTTCGAGTGTGTGCCAAATATCGAATCCAGTTTCACAAGTTGAAACACGGTTAAACTCGTTTTTATCAAGTGCACAAAATAAGGCATTCATAGCCTTTGCATTTAGAGCGAAAGCCTTCTTCTCCAAATCATTCCAATCGATCATTGGAAGAGAAGACTTTGAAAAACCATTTTCGACAAGATTCCACAGTTCAAAATCCATAGAAATAAGAAAGATCCTCATTCGGGTCTTCCAGTAGGTGTAGTCCGTCCCATTAAACATGGGTGGACGTGTAATAGAATGGCCCTCTTGGTTTCCGGCGTAAGCCATCTCTCTTGGGTTTTAATCCTTTTGAGAGTTAACCGGGCTCTGATACCAATTGTTAGGATCGAGAGCACTAAGAGGGGGGGGGTGAATTAGTGCAGCGGATATTTTTCAGCGATTAAAAAGCGAAGGCTGCGTTCGTTCGACAAAGACTATTTTGATGCAAAAACCGATTCTAAGATTACTTATGATTAAGTGCAGTTTACGTTTAAGCGCAGTTAGCGTCTAAACGCAGTTAGCGTCTAAATGCAGATTGCGTCTAAACGCAGATTGCGTCTAAGCACAGATTGAGCAGAAGTATAAAGACAATGTGCTGTTGTTGTACAGCTCAAAAGGTAATCTGCAAAAAATAGATTTACGTCTAAACGCAGATTTGCGTCTAAACGCAGATTTACGTCTAAACGCAGATTTACGTCTTACACGCAGATTTACGTCTTAGACGCAGATTTACGTCTGAACTTTGAAACTCGTTTGTATATTCGCAGAGGGCAGTATGCAGTTGTAAACGTAAACTGAAATCTGACGATTGTGCGAGGAAAGCCGATTTACGTCTAAATGCAGTTTTACGTCTAAATGTTGAAACTCGTTCGTAAAATTGCAGAAGACAGTTTGCAGTTATAAATAGAATCAAACTGTAAGTGTAAACTGCAAAGAAACTCGTTTGCAAAAGCACAGAGGACAGTTCTGCAGAATCAAAACGTAAACGTAAACTGTAATGTACTAAAACACGACTTTACGTCTGAATGCAGATTCGGAAGAACAGCACTTAGAACTTGTTCGTGAAAGCGCAGAGAGCAGTAGTAGTGGAGGAGGTTTGCAGTAAAGATAAAGTGCTCAAAGATAAACGCAAACCAGAGATTTAGAGTGGTTCGGTCAGTCCTGACCTACTCCACTTTTGGCTTCCTCCACCGACGAGGTTGCCGACGTCAACTAGGGGCCTTCCTTCAATGGGTGAAGGCCAAACTGCCCTTTTACAGTTTCTCTCCTTTTGACAGGCTCAGGAGACAACCTTTACAGACCTTTCTCTCCTCACTTTACAACTGAAAACTTGAAGAACAGAAGGAGGAGACTTAAAGGCTTTACAATCACTTTTGAGCTCTTAGAATCACAGAAAAGATCAAGATTTCGGTGTAGGTCTGTATCTTTTCAGTGTTGAATGGATGGGGAATTTATAGGCCCCAACCCAATTCAAATTTGGAGCTCAAAACGATCAAATCCCGGAATTCCGGGATCAGGCGGTTGCACCTCTTGACTGGAGAGGTTGCACCGCCTGGCAGAGCTCGAAGACCGAGCTCAGGCGGTGCCACCTCTCTGCCAGGGAGGTTGCACCGCCCAGTCTTGCTCGAAGACTGAGCTCAGGCGGTGCCACCTCTCTGCCAGGGAGGTTGCACCGCCCAGTCTAGCTCGAAGACTGAGCTCAGGCGGTGCCACCTCTCTGCCAGGGAGGTTGCACCGCCCAGTCTTGCTCGAAGACTGAGCTCAGGCGGTGCCACCTCTCTGCCAGGGAGGTTGCACCGCCCAGTCTAGCTCGAAGACTGAGCTCAGGCGGTGCCACCTCTCTGCTAGGGAGGTTGCACCGCCCAGTCTAGCTCGAAGACTGAGCTCAGGCGGTGCCACCTCCCGGCTGGGGAGGTTGCACCGCCCAGTCTCGCTGGGAGGCTTAGCCCAGGCGGTGCCACCTCCTGGCCTGGGCGGTTGCACCTCCTGGTGCAATCAGGGTCCGAATGGTTCATTCCATTCGACCCAATTTCAATCTTTCAGGGGCCCAATTGCCCCAAGATTAAGCCAATGGGATCACCTCCCATTTTCCAACTTAATCATCGTGCTAACTACGATTAAATCTAAGACAACTTCTGCAGCTTTGCTTCGGTGCGTCAATCGCTCCTTCCGGCGAGTTTCCGGCGAACTTCCATCGATCATCCGATGAACCCTCGGTGATGCTCCTGCGGACTTCCGGCAAACTCCTGGACTTTGCAACGATCCACTTGGCAAGTTCCGACGAGCTTCGCTTGGCAAGCTTCTGGACTTCTCGGATCTGTTCTCGCAGAACCTCCGACGACCGTCCGAACTTCCGTCGAACTCTCGAACTCCCAACGTGATCATGAACTTGACTCCGGCGCAACTCCTGCTGCTTGTCTATCTTTCATCGTAGTTAATCCTGCACACTTATCTCAACACATAGATTAGACAACAAATGACAATTGACTTCATCATCAAAATCCGAGATTCAACAAATTCACCTACCACAACCTTTACACTCGATGATGTTTTATGTGCACCTTACATTAAACGAAATCTCATTTCCGTTTCTCAATTTTGCAAACAAAATAATACCTCCATTGAATTCTTTCCTAACTCTTTTCTTGTTAAGGATTTGAGCACGGGGGCATCATTGGTCCAAGGCTAGAGTAAGGATAATTTTTATGAATGGCCGTCACTTCCACAAATAAAACAACCCACTGCTTACTCCTCCGTTGCAGCTTCAATCGATGTGTGGCATCGTCGTCTCGGTCATCCCTCTCTCCCTATCCAAAATAAATTACTTTCTCGTTATTCTCTTCCTACTCTTACAAATAATAGGGTTGTCACTTATTGTGATGCTTGTCTTCATAATAAAAGTCATAGACTTCCTTTCAGTGTTTCCTCTATATCATGTTCTAAACCATTTGAAATTATTTATACTGATGTTTGGGGCCCTGCTCCTGTCACTTCTTTTGACAAGTTTAGCTTTTATGTTATTTTTGTCGACTATTTTACTACACATGGCTATATCCTCTTTGTCATAAATCAGAAGTTTCAAAAGTCTTTACCAACTTTAAAAAGCTGGTTGAAAACTTCTTTCAGTCTACAATTAAAACAGTCTACTCTGATGGTGGAGGTGAATTTCAAGCCCTCACATCCTACCTCTCAACTTGTGGCATCCAACACCTTAAGTCACCCCCACACACTCCTCAATTAGTTGGCTCTGCTAAACGTAAACATCAACATATCGTAGAAACTGGTCTCACACTTCTACATCAAGCCTCCATGCCACCAATATTTTGGTCTGCCGCCTTTCAAACTGCTGTCTACCTTATTAATCGTCTGCTCACTCCAGTTCTTCAATACCAGTCTCCATTTGAAAAACTATTTTCCAAATCCCCAAACATTCAAAAACTCAGAATATTTGGTTGTTTATGTTATCCGTGGCTACGTCCCTATGCCCCACACAAGTTAGCGCCAAGATCTAAAGCTTGCATCTTCATAGGATATTCTCTTGAGCATAATGCCTTTCGGTGCTACGAACCACAATCTCAAAGAGTCTTTATTTCACGGCACGTTGTTTTTGTTGAATCTGCCTTTCCATTTCAAAACCATGAATCTCCTACCATTCATACCACTCCGACAAATATTCATTCCTAGAGTATACATTCGATCCCCTCAAACGAACCTCCTCCCACACCATCCAGTCCTATTGTTGAAGATCCACACTCTTTTGTTCTCCCGGTTCAACAACTCTCCACTCCCCCCATTCCTTCTCCCCTTCCTTCTTCACAAGTCTCCCCTACCACTGAAGACGTATCCTAAGAAACACAACAACTTTCTTTACCTAGTGCCATCGATGTATCTCAACCTCTCTTGCATCCTGTCGATGCCTCTCCACCACTCTTACCAATAACACAACCTGCAGTTCCTAGCCATCCAATGACAACACGTTCAAAAAGTGGTATCTTTAAACCACGTCAGGTTTTCGACCTCCATACTATCACCAATTCTTCTCTTGAGACCAGTGAACCCACCACAATTACTCAAGCACAAAAATCTTCACATTGGCGTCAAGCTATGTGTGAAGAATATGATGCTCTTCTACATAACTCCACATGGACTCTTGTACCCTCTCATCCTGCACAAAATATCATCGGGTGTAAATGGGTATTCCGAATTAAGCGAAACCCTGACGGGCCCATTGCTCGATATAAAGCACGATTAGTAGCCAAAGGGTTTCATCAACGACCTGGAGTTGATTTTACAGAGACTTTTAGTCCTGTAGTTAAACCCACAACAATTCGGCTTATTCTAAGTTTGGCCATCTCCAGAGGTTGGAACTTACGACAACTGGACGTTAACAATGCCTTTTTACAGGGGACTTTAACTGAAGATGTCTTTATGCAGCAACCCCCTGGCTTTGTTCATCACCAGTATCCGAGACATGTTTGCAAATTACAAAAAGCCATTTATGGTCTCCGTCAAGCTCCCAGAGCTTGGTATACTGAACTTGGATCGTTTCTGATATCAATTGGCTTCATCAACTCCAAGTCTGACACCTCTTTATTCCTCCGACAACATCATGGCAATACAATATATCTTCTAGTTTATGTAGATGATATTATTGTTACAGGCAATGATCCCTTGGAGGTTCAGACATTTTTAAATCAATTGGCTGATCGATTCTCCCTCAAAGACTTAGGACCATTGAGCTACTTTCTGGGAATGGAAGTAACATTTACATCCTCCGGTCTCTTCCTCTCTCAAAGAAAGTATATTTAAGACTTATTATCAAAGACAAATATGCAGGATGCAAAAGTAGTTACTACTCCTCTCTCTACTGGTGAATCACTCAAATTATGTGATGGCAGCCCTACCACGGACTCAACTCAATACCGGCAAGTACTTGGCTCCTTACAATACTTGGCTCTCACCCGTCCAGATATCTCATTTGCAGTCAATAAATTGTCTCAATACATGCACCAACCTTCTGCTATACATTGGTCTGCGGTTAAACGAATTTTGCGATATCTTAAAGGGACCCTTAATCATGGTCTCTTTCTCCGCAAAACCACTCAACTTCATCTCCATGCCTTTGCTGATGCTGATTGGGCGGTAAACTTTGATGATAGAACCTCCACGTCAGGGTATGTCATCTTTCTTGGGTCTAATCCAATCAGCTGGAGTTCTAAGAAGCAAAAGACAGTGGCCCGATCTACAACTGAAGCTGAATATCGTGCTATTGCTACCACTGCTGCTGAACTCAACTGGATCACAAATCTCCTCAAGGAACTCAAAGTTAGCTTTACTCATACTCCCACAATATATTGTGACAATGTTGGAGCTACCTACTTATGTGTCAATCCGGTATTCCACTCGCGCATGAAACACATTGCCATCGACTTTCACTTCGTGCGAGATCAAGTTGTCAGACATCAACTTCGTGTCTCTCATGTCCATACGGCTGATCAACTTGCAGACTCACTCACGAAGCCTCTAGCCCGCAAACTATTTTTGTTTCATCGATCCAAGATCGGTATCCTTGATAGGAGCTCGATCTTGCGGGGGCATGATAACAGAGAGATTTTCTCTGATAAAAGAGAGATATTCTCAACTGCATAGCAGATGAGATTTCCTCAACTGCATGAGGAAATCTCTCTGCTCAGTTAAAGAAATATCCTCTTTCACTATGTATAAATAGACTTCACATGATACTACTTGAAGTGTGCCTTTTGCTTTATCCTTATAATTTCATTCTTTATTCTCTCATTCTATCAATAAGTAACGAAGAGTTCAAAGGGTAAAAACAAGTCATTGACATGTGGAGTGGTTCAGCACTTTAAAATATTTTACTAGTCCCATCTAAAGATATTAATGCTGGTTATCATCAAATGAGGGTTGAGTTAATTATATTCTTAATTAAGTTCAGTTAAGTTAGGATAAGTATCTCAAAGAGTGACAAAGGTATTATAAGAACTTACCTATATGAATTTAGAATTAATGTCGCTTCGATTGAGAGTTGGAGTTTCTCTCATGAAAGTTCATAAACTTGGATGAGCCCAATACCATATTAAGGCTGAGTAAGAATTTATAAGAAATACGAGGATATTGTATTTATGTGTGTGGTGTCATCGGTGTTGTCATTAGAAATAATAAATTCAAAACCTTTTATGCTATTTGAGATTTCACCTTCATTTTGTGATGCTTACATTAAGATAATATTTAAATCGAAAGATATATTACTTTATTCATAAATAATATTTAATCACTTGGAGAAATTTTTTTATATTTAAACAAGTGGGGGATTATTATAAATTATAAATATTAAAAAAATGATAGTTTCTTTTGTAGTTATTGGACATTTGAAAAGATAATTTCTTTTATAGTTATTTTAGTAGTTATTTAGCAAAGGTTATGTCATGAAAATATCTATAAATAGGTATTTGAGAGTAAATTACGATGAACATCTTATTCTTCTTCTTTCTGAACTTCAAAAATAATTCTCCAAGTGATTGAATTAGACATTCTCTAATTTCTCTTTGAAGATTTGTTTACTCAATATGAATCTTCTAAAAAATTATCATATTTACTAAAACTATTTAGTAATCTTATTGAAAAGATGATACAAATATTATTTTTAAAAAAATATTTATATATATTTTAAATCTAAATATATTTTTTATAGTGTTTTTAATCTTGTGTTTGTTATTTATAGTTTCCATAGTATTATTCATCCTCTTCGTTGTTATCTTTTACAACATCCAGTAGCCTCTTCGCTACCTTTCCAATTTTTTATAGTTTTGAGTAAAATATAAGAATTTACCATTTGGCTCATGATCATATGATAGAAAAATCTATTTTTTATTATTATTCATTTTTAACACAAATTGCCAGAAGTCTAAAGTAAAGTTTACATTAAATTGAGATTGTTAAAAAAAATATTTTTTTGACTTGTCGTTACAAATAGAGTTTAGTTGTATTATGAGCAAAGTGCCAACAGTGTTGAGAAAGAGAGAGGCAAAGATTGAGAATAGTGATTATGTGTAAGAAATTTAGTTTTACTATTCTTTTAATTTTTTTAATGTTATATTTTCTGTGATGTCGAAGTCAACAATCTTTTTTCAACAAACCTTACCAGCAATGTGCCCACAAGATCTATATTTAACCCTGAATGTTTCTATATTACTATTATTATGCAAAAATACAGAATCATTGACATACTATCATCTAAATAATATTTTTATAGTAAATTACAATATTATATTTAAAACACTAATTATGAATTTTCCTTGTATAGCTGCTTGTATATACGAAATGTTGTTCACCCTCTAACCTTTTATTAATAATGAAGTTTCAGAAAATTACAGATAGCAGTAAATAAGTTAAGACTGTCTTATAATTGATTTTGAGGCCAATTTAACAAGTTTAATCACCATGGTCCGGTGTCATGACTCAAATGTCACCTCATGCACACCTCCTTGGACATTTTAGAATGTCAAATTTCGATACTAACATTTGACTAGTGGCTTTTTAAGGTTGTAAAAAATAATGTTTGAGAGATCAAACATTCAATCGCATCCAAAAACAAATAGTTTGCATTGGTAAGGTACTTCATAAAACAATCTTTTGCTCAACCAACTTCTTCAATCAATTAGCTATAAACTTACACCATTTACCTCTGTGATTGCCACTTTTTTAATGCTGGAGGTTAGTCAATCATTTTTCCCATGTTTAGACACTCGATGAAAAAACCTCTTATTTATCACAACATAATGAAGTCAATATTTCATGTATCAACTTCAATCGCGCTCGCAGAAAATAAAATCTTCAAGTGAACAGTAGTAGCGAAAGATATCATCAATATTGTTGACATCTCAACAATAGTAGCGAAGTACATTTTTCATTTTCATGATCATTTGCGATCTCTGAAGAGCATGTCAAGATGCAATGACAACGCCCTCAGCCTTATCTTCGTCTGCAAACTATGCAACTTTGAAGTAGATGGAGACTGCTAGTTTTTGTCCATCATCTTCCCACCAGCTGTATATATTCTGGCGCCTTCTTGTCCATTTAGCAAGACAGCAGTCAATGCTTAGTAAGTGTAGATCCAGATATACTCCTCTCTAGCTTTATATGATCCATTCCATTCCATTTTAGTTATTCTATCAAGAAGTAACTAAGAAGTATTCCGGTGAATTCCTTTTACTCATCAAGAAAAGGTATCGATTCACTAGCAAACCTGCTTAATCAATGCAATGTGTCCCCACAAGTGGAGAGCTAGAGACTTTTAATAGCCAACAAATATCATGATGTGCCACAGCAGTTGGACTTCCATTTGTTCTATGGTAAGATATGTCTAAACGATGTTAAAGATCAAAGATTATGCAAGTTCTTTTGTCTCCATGGCTGAAGCTTTCTGCAAAAAGAATGGAACCTATTCTATCCATGCATTCTAACTTTGTCTGTTGAACTGCACAAAGGAACTATAATCCAACCCATTGAGTCTGGAAGATCCCTCAAAGCTATCTACAGCATCATCTTACTTGTTTTGGCATGCATCAACCATATTATCATACCTTGTTAGGAGCATCTTCACTCAACAGCCTGATCTGATTTCCACATTTTTCTGGTGGAATCTCTTGCAACGTAATGTCCGTATCCTCAAGTTCTTGTTTCTGTAGATAGAACCTAAGATGATGCTTCTCTCACCAAACGCAACACACTTGACTCTTCCATTCAGACAGAATCTTCCATAAGTGATTCCATTATGAAATGCTCTAGTTCTATAAAATGAATCTCTCTCTCTCTCTCTCTCTCTCTCTCTCTCTCTTACACATGTATCAACTGTTTTTAATTCAGTGTTCTACAATGACACTATTAGATATGATAGAGAACTAGATTAAAATTGATTCGGTTTAATGTATATACCATCGATATTTATGTTTAGAATGTTAGTTGATATTATCATTTTCTATATATTTTTAAATTAGTTTTAATATTTTTAATTTTTTACCATATATAATTTTAAATTATTTAATATATTTTTTTAAAAAATAATTAAACATATGATCCAGTGACCGAAGGTTTGACTCGGTTACGTCCCCCGTTCAGTTCTGACGATCCAGATAAGTAGGCATGAAGCACTCGGTTTCAGATTCTTCATTGTCTTCAGGTCTTAGCAGCGCCATTATATTCTTTAGAGGGTTGACATTTTGATAAGAATATCTGAAAACTGAAGTCCAAGTATTAAACTCTTTACTGGCAAGAGGTTAAGCCATTTATACCCAAATAGAAACGCATGCTTTACAGCTATAATAATGTGCTTATTTTAGGTTAAGTTTTCCAAATCTCATCTTAGATTAGGCGGTAAAAATTTAATAAATTCATCATAAGGTTTCAATCAAATCCCACTTTCACTATTTATCATAAAATTTTTTTTTTTCACCGCTTATCATTTGCAAAAGAAAAGATCAATCGATCTTATCCTTCAAATACTCTTCTTAATTAGTACGCCCAAATAGCTAATTTGATGGTGTGTTTTCGGAATCCCTTAATTCATGCTAAGGATTCGAATCCTTGCCATGAGTTATGTTATGTTCTCTCCATGAATTTTGTGGGCTTAAACTTATTTTAATTAATTTTGGTTATCTTTTAACTAAATTATTTTCAAGGATGATTTGAGGCGTCCTCTATGTGTTGTGTGGGCTTAATTGATCTCAATTTTGGGGTCTAATCTGGTTTCAATTGGTCACAATGGATCTCAATTGACCTCAATTTGTGGGTCTAATCTGGTTTCAATCGGTCTCAACTTGGGGGTCTAATCTGGTTTCAATCGGCGTTGACCCATGATTAGGTTCTTCACCTTAATGGGCTTCAACGAGTCCTGTGAAGCAGGCGTGAGGTTGCGACCGGTGGCTTCCCCGATGCGCCCGAACAGCTACCACCGGCTGGTCTCCTACACCAAACACTTGGCGGCCGAGGCGAAGCAGGGCAGGCACCATGAGGCCCTCGACCTGTTCGCCCAAATGTTCGCCTCCCCCGACCTCGCCCTCGACCCCTTCGTCTTCTCCCTCGCGCTCAAGTCCGCCGCCGTCCTCCGGCTTCCCCTCACCGTCCGCGCCGTCCACGCTCACGCCGTCAAGTCCGGCCTGCTCCACGACCCCTATGTCGCGTCCTCGCTCGTCGACTCCTACGGGAAGTGCGCCTCTCTCGTCCACGCGAGGAAGTTGTTCGACGATTGCACCCAGCGGAACGCTGTCGTGTGGAACGCCTTGATCTCGCTCTACTGTCGCTCGGGTGACGTCCCCAGCGCGCTACGGCTGTTCGAGCTCATGGACGTGCCCCCGACCGCGTCGTCCTACAACTCGGTTATCGCGGCCATCGCGGAGTTCGGCGGAGGTTCAGGTTCGTCTCGAGCCATCGAGTTGTGTAGGAAGATGCAGGTCGCTGGCATTAAGCCCAACCTGATCACAACTTTGGCTTTGTTCCCTGCTTGCGTTGGCACTGGAACGTTGAATTCGATCAAAGAGATTCATGGCTTTGCTCTTAGGAATCACATTCAGCCAAATTCGCAGTTTGATAGCGGGCTGGTTGAAGCTTATGGGCGTGGCGGCTGCTTACCCTATGCGCGTTGTGTTTTCGATGAAATGGAGGAAAGGGATGTAGTCTCGTGGAGCTCCATGGTGTCAGTTTATGCATTTCATGGCCATGCTAACAGAGCGATGTCAGTGTTCAAAGAAATGGAATTGGATAACATTCGGCCGGATGGGATCATGTTCCTCAGCGTACTGAAAGCGTGCAGTCATGCTGGACTGGCGGATGATGCCTTGAAGTATTTTGACATCATGACTAAGGTGTATGGACTCGACGCAGGCAGTGATCACTACTCGTGTTTGGTGGATGTATTGAGTCGAGCAGGTTGGTTGAAAGAGGCGTACGAGGTCATCAGGGGGATGCCGATGAAGGCGACCCCCAAGGCCTGGGGGGCGCTTCTTGGAGCTTGCCGTAGCTATGGTGAGGTCAGACTCGCTGAGATTGCCGCAAAAGTGCTGTTTGAGATCGAGCCAGAGAATGCAGGCAATTTTGTGTTGCTTGCAAGCATATATGCAGGCGCAGGGAAATTTGAAGAGGCCGAGAGAGTGAAGATGGTGATGGAGGGAAGGGGTGTGTCGCTGAACCCAGGCGGTAGTTGGGTTGTACCTCATAGGTCTTGATTTTGCAGAGCAGTGGCTTAACATGGAATTCTGGTTTCAACTTTCTACTCTGGAGGAGGGCTCTTGAAGAGGTGTGTTTCTCCAATACCAGTATCATTCACTGTTCTTTGTTGCTGTTTCTGTGGCTATCATCCGAATCTATCCTAAATCTTCTTAACCAAGGTATCCTTTATAATCTTGTAAAAGAAAAAAGAGTTACAAAATGGAAAAGAAAGAATCACGTTAAACAACTATACTTAGTAAAGTGCTTAATTTTAAATGCCATAAACAATCTCTACATCCATATGGATTTCGTGGTCCCTGTAAAATTCGATGTGTAAACCTAATATTCAATATGCAGTGAGTGGCTCCAGTGAAAATTCCCTTACTATACCATCAGTATTCAAGAAAGACACATCATTAAAATATAATAAAATTAAATAAACTTTAACAAAATAATTCCAGAAAATTAGATGACAAAATATTTGTAGTCATCAACCACAGTTGTAATGCTGTAATGTATATGGTCCAGAAACATATTCTTAAAGTCTGACACTAAAACTGGCAGTAGAATTACTTCAATTTAGGATCAGTGTTGTCAAGAGACTCAAGACCACATTGGTCTAATCCATGTCATAGAGATTTTGGTGTTGGAGAGAGACCTTTCCTGGTATAACCTTTGTTGACACTTTGACCTACCCACTGTTCTTTATTTCCTGGTAGAGTATTGTTTAGCTAAAAATAAGAGAGAATGTAGAAAGCATTATCTGATTGCTTATAGACATTAGGAAGTCTAGATTCAACAATAAGTGCATAGCAATAACCTCTTTTAGTTCCATCAAATAAAGTTCTGCATAATTTCTTTTAATCAAACTGATCAGTCAAATAAAGTTCTGATTGGAAGAATTTTCACATATTCAGCTAATAAACTATCCGCAAGGTTTCATGCTTGTAGGGGGCAGACAAGAAACCAGGTTTGTTGCTTAGTGAATTTGTTTCAGAAAATGCTAAGTTTAACATGGTATAGTATTATTTGGAAATTCTAAGTTTAACAAAACAGATTGTCTTGGGTGTAACAGAAGATGTAGATATGCAACGAATTTCTGGATATATGAGACTAATATTATGAAACAACATAAAAGAAGCAAAATTTTAACTTGCTCTGTGAGGTTAAGGGAAACTCTAAATCTATATAACTAGTAATTTTCTCATGATTCAATGTAGTTTGTTTACTCTTTCTTATTAATCTGAGATCCACTTGACTCTTGCTGGTGGATTGGAACATGTAAAACAGCTGGCCTTATATCATGAAATGGGATCTCTATATGTTTTGTATACCATCCTGCTAGCTTATATGGTAATATTGACATGTTCAAAGGACTGGGATATAAGTTGGGAAGAAAGAACAAGTCAGCTCAGAGCCAAACCTTGTTTCTTAGGTTTCTTTATCTGTTGCCAAGCAGCTCTTATGAGTTGATCATGAAACAATATGATTATTGCTTTGCAGTACAACTAAAATTTTTTAACTAATTCTTATTGTCACTGGGTCTGATTTTGCAACGGAATACAAATGAGCTATAGAGAAGCAAACATGATTGGGAATTGGTGTTAAATGTAGAAACTTGCCACTGGAAATTTAATATTGAAGGAAGAGATTATATCAGGAATGTTAAAATATATATGAGTATGTGATATGGTTCCTCATTATTTAGGTGAGAAGACCAACATTTTTTTGTTTTTTTTCTTGACACCCTAATGTGAATAACCTATGAGAGCTCATTTAATATCATTACCGCATGCATCAGTGATGTTTACAAGATATTACGGAAACTAACTATATGAAAGATGTCAGGTCTGATATTCTCTGAGGGGGTGGGGTGTGTGTGTGTGTGTGTCTGAGAGGTCTATTGGAGCTGATTTAATATCATCAATGCATAAATTAATTATATTTACAAGATATTAGGGAAACTAATTATATGAACAATGTCAGGTTTGATTTTTTCTGAGGTGTGGGTTGTATGTGTGGGATTGAGTTTTGGTTTGCTGAGGGAGTGATAGAATATCAGGCCCTATTCTGATTAGTTTTTGAAAATTTATTGTACATATGCTTACAGTTTAGATTCGTATCAAAGGAACTTCTCAATCACTCTTGCTTGTTTAGTTTTACGTAATAAGTCCATATGCTTACAGTTCAGATTCATACTAAAGAAAACTTCTCAATCAATTTTGTTTGTTTAGTTTTACATAATTAGTTCTATGGTTATTTTGTTGTCCTCTTGACTAACTTTCAGTTGTGCCATCTCTAACAGCAACGTGTCCTCTAACCAATTTCAGAGCAATGGAGTTATCATTTCTAATAGAATGATCCAGTATCTGATCATTTCTACAGTCAATTATGCACCTCCAATACAAACAAAAGTTGCACACTCGATGGACTCCATGAGAAATATGTTGCTGCTGTTGTGCAGCTGCCGGGAGCTATTGGTTTGACTTCTTTGCGTCACTTGTTAATTTTATTACAATAGATAATATATCAAGCATCATGCAGTTAATATTTGTAAATTGTCTTATTTTTGACATTCTATATTCTTGGTTTTGCGAGATGAATGTGAGAGCATAGAGATAGAGAGATGAAAAAGAGTAGGATCAGTCTTTTGTTCCTGTCAAGTTAAAATCAAACAGGTGGATTTAAAATTGTTATCCAATCCCTGTTTGATAGTTGTAGACAGGTTGTTGAATTAGAATGGATCTGAAGTTCTGAACACTTGCTTCACCATTGTATGAAGTAGAAAGTTTCTTCACAAATCAATGTAACAAAGAGTCTTATTAGCAAGAGCTTGGTGTTCTCAATCTAAGGTTATATGAGATTCTAGATAAAAATTATGTATATTGATTTGCAAATAAAGTTGTGCACAAATTTGTATGCTTAATAAGAGAGAACTATGATAATGGCTTTTATGGGCTTCCCAGATACCTAGAAGTCATGATATTTTGTGGCATTGTCTAGAAAATTGATTAAAGCACTTCCTAATGCACAAACGTATAAGCTCTTGTTTTTTCTAAATTGTTTTAGGCAGTGGTTTAAATAGACGCCCGGGTGCTCGCTTAGGTACTCGGGAGAGGCAAAGCAGAGCGCCTCAAGGGTCGACCAGGTGACGTGCTTCAAAAAAGTGATGTTTGGGTGCTCATCTGAACCTAGGCGCTGGGCACCTTGGGCGAGCTCTAGGTTCAGGTTCAAATGAAGCAATCAAACCAAACTTTTAAATCTAGTTTTATTAAACAGTAGCTAGTTGGTTCGATTGAATCAATTAGCTACTTTCTTTTACTGTACCCACAAAACCCACCCCCTACACCCCTATGCGAACCCTAGCAATCAACCCTAGCGCAGCTTCTGCCTCTGTCGCTGATGCTTCCTTTGTTGTTGCCTCTGCCACCGATGCATAGGATCGAGGCTTCCACAATCACCGACGGATGGGTCTGACGACCTAGCTTTTGTGTGTAGTTCCTTCCACTATAGTTGCTTCCGTGTGTAGTTCCTTCCACCGTCGAGGGAGAGGATTGCAACTTCCTCTGCCATCGACGGACACCTTTGAAGCTTCCTCCACCCACAAAATCATCGTTCGTAGCTTCCACTACTACCACTATTGTCGTTCGTTGCTTCCTGCGCTGTCGCTATTGTCATCCATAGTTGTTGCTACCGTCCACAGCTTCCTTCATTGCCATCATTGTTGTCCGAAAGTTCTTTCGCCACCGTTACCCGCTCCTCCCCCACTTTCTACTATCGATGTCACTTTTCTCCCCCCTTTATTTAAAATTATTATTAGGATTTCAGGATTAATGACAAGTGCACAAAGTAATTCAGAAGAATCTTCAAAAAATTAAAGAAAGGATCCTACTTGGAAATGTAATTATTTAAAGGATCCTAAAGATCCTAATGTAGTTATATGCATCTTTTATTATAAGACTATTAGAGATGGTATTTTTCATGTAAAGTAGCATCTAGTAGAAAATTTTAAGAATGCATCAGCTTGTAAAAAGTGTCCACGTGATGTAAAAGAA